>NW_028225187.1:27057519-27190980 GCF_052327205.1 Somniosus microcephalus | reverse complement strand
TGGCACACATCCCTCGTGAGAGGGCGTCGGGGGATTCGTTAAGGGCCCCTGGCCAGTAAATTATGTCATACTCGAAGGTGGAGAGCTCGATCCGCCACCTGAGAATCTTATCATTTTTAATCTTCCCCTTCTGTTTATTATTAAACATAAACGCTACCGACCGCTGGTCGGTAGGTAGGGTGAAGCGTTTGCCGGCTAGGTAGTGGCGCCAGTGGCGCACTGCCTCCACGATGGCTTGGGCCTCCTTTTCCACGGAGGAGTGTCTGACCTCGGGCCCTTGGACGGTCCTCGAGAAGAAAGCTATGGGCCGCCCCGCCTGGTTGAGGGTGGCCGCCAAGGCAAAGTCAGACGCATCACTTTCCACTTGAAATGGAGTGTTCTCGTCCACTGCCTGTAGCGTGGCCCGCTCAATATCCCGCTTAATGCTTTTGAAGGCGGCGTGGGCCTCAGCAGAGAGCGGAAAAGAGGAAGCTTTCAAGAGGGGGCGGGCTTTGTCGGAGTAGTTGGGGACCCATTGGGAATAATAAGAAAATAACCCCAGGCACCTTTTCAGGGCTTTGGGAGTGTTGGGCAGGGGCAGCTCCCGTAGGGGGCGCAATCGGTCGGGGTCTGGTCCGATTTCCCCATTCTCCACCACGCTGCCGAGTATGCAGAGGCGCGTGGTGTTGTAAACGCACTTGTCCTCGTTGTAAGTGAGGTTGAGTTTTTGTGCGGCTTTCAGGAACCTCTCGAGGTTCGAGTCGTGATCCTGCTGGTTGTGACCGCAGATGATGACGTTGTCGAGGTAGGGGAAGGCCGCCATCTTGTGAGCAGTACAGCCGACCTCTGGATGGGAGACACTTCTCCACTGTGTGTTACCTTCTAAGTTAATAAAATTGATGTGCCTCAATAAATCCGAGACTCAATGTTAACTGAACAAAGCAAGGCTTTTATTAACTTAGAAGGTAACACACAGTGGAGAAGTGTCTCCCATCCAGAGGTCGGCTGTACTGGATGTGAGACACGCTGGGCCTGCTTAAGTAGAGGCCAGGTGTGGGAGGAGCCCTACACACAAAATACAGGTGAGGAAATGGAACTGAGGTAAGGGAAATGAAACTGAAACTAAACCACAGTCACAGGCACAATCACACACAGAGAATACAGATGAGTGATGAATGGCATATTTCATCACAGCGCCGTACTGTTGGAGGGGCAGTACTGGGGGAGTGCTGCACTGTCGGAGGGGCAGTACTGAGGGAGTGCTGCACTGTCGTAGGGGCGGTACTGAGGGAGTACTGCACTATCGGAGGGGCAGTAATGAGGGAGCACCGCACTGTCGGTGGGGCAGTACTGAGGGAGCGCTGCACTGTCGGAGGGGCAATACTGAGGGAGTGCCGCACTGTCGGAGGGGCAGTACTGAAGGAGCGCCGCACTTTCAGAGGGGCAGTACTGAGGGAGCGCTGCACTGTCGGAGGGGCAGTACTGAGGGAGCGCCGCACTGTCGGAGGGGCAGTACTGAGGGAGCGCTGCACTGTCGGAGGGGCAGTACTGAGGGAGCGCCGCACTGTCAGAAGGGCAGTACTGAAGGAGCGCTGCACTGTCGGAGAGGCAGTACTGAGGGAGCGCTGCACTGTCGGAGGGGCAGTACTGAGGGAGCGCTGCACTGTCGGAGGGGCAGTACTGAGGGAGCGCTACACTGTCGGAGGGGCAGTACTGAGGCAGCGCTACAATGTCGGAGGGGCAGTACTGAGGGAGCGCTGCACTGTCGGAGGGGTAGTACTGAGGGAGTGCCGCACTGTCGGAGGGGCAGCACTGAGGGAGCCCGGCACTGTCGGAGGGGCAGTACTGAGGGAGCACTGCACTGTCGGAGGGGCAGTACTGAGGGAGCGCTGCACTGTCGGAGGGGCAGCACTGAGGGAGCGCAGCATTGTCAGAGGGGCAGTACTGAGGGAGTGCTGCACTGTCGCAGGGGCAGGACTGAGGGAGTGCTGCACTGTCGGAGGGGCAGTACTGAGGGAGCGCTGCACTGTCGGAGGGGCATTACTGAGGGAGTGCTGCACTGTCGGAGGGGCAGTTCTGAGGGAGCGCTGCACTGTCGGAGGGGCAGCACTGAGGGAGCGCAGCATTGTCAGAGGGGCAGTACTGAGGGAGCGCTGCACTGTTGGAGGGGCAGTACTGAGAGAGCGCTGCACTGTCGGAGGGGCAGTACTGAGGGAGCGCCGCACTGTCGGAGGGGCAGTGCTGAGGGAGCGCCTCACTATCATAGGGGCAGTACTGAGGGAGCGCCGCACTCTCGGAGGGTCAGTACTGAGGGAGCGCCTCACTATCGTAGGGGTAGTACTGACGGAGCGCCTCACTATCGTAGGGGCACTACTGAGGGAGCGCTGCACTGTCAGAGGGGCAGTACTGAGGGAGCGCGGCACTGTCGGAGGGGCAGTGCTGAGGGAGCGCCGCACTGTCGGAGGGGCAGTATTGAGGGAGCGCTGCACTGTCGGAGGGGCAGTGCTGAGGGAGCGCTGCACTGTCGGAGGGGCAGTACTGAGGGAGCGCCGCACTGTCGGAGGGGCCGTACTGAGGGAGCGCTGCACTGTCGGAGGGGCAGTACTGAGGGAGTGCCGCACTGTCGGAGGTGCAGTACTGAGGGAGCGCTGCACTGTTGGAGGGGCAGTACTGAGGGAGCGCTGCACTGTCGGAGAGGCAGTACTTAGGGAGTGCTGCACTGTCGGAGGGGCAGTACTGAGGGAGCGCTGCACTGCCGGAGGGGCAGCACTGAGGGAGCGCAGCATTGTCAGAAGGGCAGTACTGAGGGAGCGCTGCACTGTCGGAGGGGCAGTACTGAGGGAGCGCTGCACTGTCGGAGGGGCAGCACTGAGGGAGCGCAGCATTGTCAGAAGGGCAGTACTGAGGGAGCGCTGCACTGTCGGAGGGGCAGTACTGAGGGAGCGCTGCACTGTCGGAGGGGCAGTACTGAGGGAGCACGACACTGTCGGAGGGGCAGTACTGAGGGTGTTCCGCACTGTCGGAGGGGCAGTTCTGTGGGAGTGCTGCACTGTCGGAGGGGCCGTACTGAGTGAGCGCTGCACTGTCGGAGGAGCAGTACTGAGGGAGCGCTATACTGTCGGAGGGGTAGTACTGAGGGTGTGCCGCACTGTCGGAGGGGCAGCACTGAGGGTGCGCAGCACTGTCGGAGGGGCAGTACTGAGGGAGCACTGCACTGTCGGAGGGGCAGTAGTTAGGGACTGCTGCACTGTTGGAGGGGCAGGACTGAGGGAGTGCTGCATTGTCGGAGGGGCAGCACTGAGGGAGCGCAGCATTGTCAGAGGGGCAATATTGAGGGAGCGCTGCACTGTCGGAGGGGCAGTACTGAGGTAGTGCTGCACTGTCGGAGGGGCAGAACTGAGGGAGCACTACACTGTCGGAGGGGCAGTACTGAGGGAGTGCTGCACTGTCAGAGGGGCAGTACTGAGGGAGCGCTGCACTGTCGGAGGGGCAGTACTGAGGGAGTGCCGCACTGTCGGAGGGGCAGTACTGAAGGAGCGCCGCACTGTCGGAGGGGCAGTACTGAAGGAGCGCCGCACTGTCAGAGGGGCAGTACTGAAGGAGCGCTGCACTGTCGGAGGGGCAGTACTGAGGGAGCGCTGCACTGTCGGAGGGGCAGTACTGAGGGAGCGCTACACTGTCGGAGGGGCACTACTGAGGGAGTGCTACAATGTCGGAGGGGCAGTACTGAGGGAGCGCTGCACTGTCGGAGGGGTAGTACTGAGGGAGTGCCGCACTGTCGGAGGGGCAGCACTGAGGGAGCACTGCACTGTCGGAGGGGGAGTACTTAGGGAGTGCTGCACTGTCGGAGGGGCAGTACTGAGGGAGCGCTGCACTGTCGGAGGGGCAGCACTGAGGGAGCGCAGCATTGTCAGTGGGGTAGTACTGAGGGAGCGCTGCACTGTCGCAGGGGCAGTACTGAGGGAGTGCTGCACTGTCGGAGGGGCAGTACTGAGGGAGCGCTGCATTGTCAGAGGGGCAGTACTGAGGGAGCGCTGCACTGTCGGAAGGGCAGTACTGAGGGTGCGCTGCACTGTCGGAGGGGCAGTACTGAGGGAGCGCCGCACTGTCGGAGGGGCAGTACTGAGGGAGCGCTGCACTGTCGGAGGGGCAGTACTGAGGGAGCGCTGCACTGTCGGAGGGGCCGTACTGAGAGAGCGCTGCACTGTCGGAGGGGCAGTACTGAGGGAGCGCTGCACTGTCGGAGGGGCAGCACTAAGGGAGCGCAGCATTGTCAGAGGGGCAGTACTGAGTGAGTGCTGCACTGTCGCAGGGGCAGTACTGAGGGAGTGCTGCACTGTCGGAGGGGCAGTACTGAGGGAGCGCTGCACTGTCGGAGGGGCATTACTGAGGGAGTGCTGCACTGTCGGAGGGGCAGTTCTGAGGGAGCGCTGCACTGTCGGAGGGGCAGCACTGAGGGAGCGCAGCATTGTCAGAGGGGCAGTACTGAGGGAGCGCTGCACTGTTGGAGGGGCAGTACTGAGGGTGCGCTGCACTGTCGGAGGGGCAGTACTGAGAGAGCGCTGCACTGTCGGAGGGGCAGTACTGAGGGAGCGCCGCACTGTCGGAGGGGCAGTGCTGAGGGAGCGCCTCACTATCATAGGGGCAGTACTGAGGGAGCGCCGCACTCTCGGAGGGTCAGTACTGAGGGAGCGCCTCACTATCGTAGGGGCAGTACTGAGGGAGCGCCTCACTATCGTAGGGGCACTATTGAGGGAGCGCTGCACTGTCGGAGGGGCAGTGCTGAGGGAGCGCCGCACTGTCGGAGGGGCAGTATTGAGGGAGCGCTGCACTGTCGGAGGGGCAGTGCTGAGGGAGCGCTGCACTGTCGGAGGGGCAGTACTGAGGGAGCGCCGCACTGTCGGAGGGGCCGTACTGAGGGAGCGCTGCACTGTCGGAGGGGCAGTACTGAGGGAGTGCCGCACTGTCGGAGGTGCAGTACTGAGGGAGCGCTGCACTGTTGGAGGGGCAGTACTGAGGGAGCGCTGTACTGTCGGAGGGGCAGTACTGAGGGAGCGCTACACTGTCGGAGGGCAGTACTGAGGGAGCGCTGCACTGTCGGAGGGGAAGTACTGAGGGAGTGCCGCACTGTCGCAGGGCAGCACTGAGGGAGCGCGGCACTGTCGGAGGGGCAGCACTGAGGGAGCGCTGCACTGTCGGAGGGGCAGTACTTAGGGAGTGCTGCACTGTCGGAGGGGCAGTACTGAGGGAGCACGACACTGTCGGAGGGGCAGTACTGAGGGAGTGCTGCACTGTCGGAGGGGTCGTACTGAGTGAGCGCTGCACTGTCGGAGTAGCAGTACTGAGGGAGCGCTATACTGTCGGACGGGTAGTACTGAGGGAGTGCCGCACTGTCGGAGGGGCAGCACTGAGGGTGCGCAGCACTGTCGGAGGGGCAGTACTGAGGGAGCACTGCACTGTCGGAGGGGCAGTAGTTAGGGACTGCTGCACTGTCGGAGGGGCAGGACTGAGGGAGTGCTGCATTGTCGGAGGGGCAGCACTGAGGGAGCACAGCATTGTCAGAGGGGCAATATTGAGGGAGCGCTGCACTGTCGGAGGGGCAGTACTGAGGTAGTGCTGCACTGTCGGAGGGGCAGTACTGAGGGAGCACTACACTGTCGGAGGGGCAGTACTGAGGGAGTGCTGCACTGTCAGAGGGGCAGTACTGAGGGAGCGCTGCACCGTCGGAGGGGCAGTACTGAGGGAGTGCCGCACTGTCGGAGGGGCAGTACTGAAGGAGCGCCGCACTGTCGGAGGGGCAGTACTGAAGGAGTGCCGCACTGTCAGAGGGGCAGTACTGAAGGAGCGCTGCACTGTCGGAGGTGCAGTACTGAGGGAGCGCTGCACTGTCGGAGGGGCAGTACTGAGGGAGCGCTACACTGTCGGAGGGGCAGTACTGAGGGAGCGCTACAATGTCGGAGGGGCAGTACTGAGGGAGCGCTGCACTGTCGGAGGGATAGTACTGAGGGAGTGCCGCACTGTCGGAGGGGTAGCACTGAGGGAGCACTGCACTGTCGGAGGGGGAGTACTTAGGGAGTGCTGCACTGTCGGAGGGGCAGTACTGAGGGAGCGCTGCACTGTCGGAGGGGCAGCACTGAGGGAGCGCAGCATTGTCAGTGGGGCAGTACTGAGGGAGCGCTGCACTGTCGCAGGGGCAGTACTGAGGGAGTGCTGCACTGTCGGAGGGGCAGTACTGAGGGAGCGCTGCACTGTCGGAGGGGCATAACTGAGGGAGTGCTGCACTGTCGGAGGGGCAGTACTGAGGGAGTGCTGCACTGTCGGAGGGGCAGCACTGAGGGAGCGCAGCATTGTCAGAGGGGCAGGACTGAGGGAGCGCTGCACTGTTGAAGGGGCAGTACTGAGGGTGCGCTGCACTGTCGGAGGGGCAGTACTGAGGGAGCGCCGCACTGTCGGAGGGGCAGTACTGAGGGAGCGCCTCACTATCGTAGGGGCAGTACTGAGGGAGCGCCGCACTCTCGGAGGGGCAGTACTGAGGGAGCGCCTCACTATCGTAGGGGCAGTACTGAGGGAGCGCTTCACTATCGTAGGGGCACTACAGAGGGAGCGCTACACTGTCGGAGGGGCAGTACTGAGGGAGCGCCGCACTGTCGGAGGGGCAGTGCTGAGGGAGCGCCGCACTGTCGGAGGGGCAGTACTGAGGGAGCGCTGCACTGTCGGAGGGGCAGTGCTGAGGGAGCGCTGCACTGTCGGAGGGGCAGTACTGAGGGAGCGCCGCACTGTCGGAGGGGCCATACTGAGGGAGCGCTGCACTGTCGGAGGGGCAGTACTGAGGGAGCGCTGCACTGTCGGAGGGGCAGTACTGAGGGAGCACTACACTGTCGGAGGGGCAGTACTGAGGGAGTGCTGCACTGTCAGAGGGGCAGTACTGAGGGAGCGCTGCACTGTCCGAGGGGCAGTACTGAGGGAGTGCCGCACTGTCGGAGGGGCAGTACTGAAGGAGCGCCGCACTGTCAGAGGGGCAGTACTGAGGGAGCGCTGCACTGTCGGAGGGGCAGTACTGAGGGAGCGCTGCACTGTCGGAGGGGCCGTACTGAGAGAGCGCTGCACTGTCGGAGGGGCAGTACTGAGGGAGCGCTGCACTGTCGGAGGGGCAGCACTGAGGGAGCGCAGCATTGTCAGAGGGGCAGTACTGAGGGAGTGCTGCACTGTCGCAGGGGCAGTACTGAGGGAGTGCTGCACTGTCGGAGGGGCAGTACTGAGGGAGCGCTGCACTATCATAGGGGCAGTACTGAGGGAGCGCCGCACTCTCGGAGGGTCAGTACTGAGGGAGCGCCTCACTATCGTAGGGGCAGTACTGAGGGAGCGCCTCACTATCGTAGGGGCACTATTGAGGGAGCGCTGCACTGTCAGAGGGGCAGTACTGAGGGAGCGCGGCACTGTCGGAGGGGCAGTGCTGAGGGAGCGCCGCACTGTCGGAGGGGCAGTATTGAGGGAGCGCTGCACTGTCGGAGGGGCAGTGCTGAGGGAGCGCTGCACTGTCGGAGGGGCAGTACTGAGGGAGCGCCGCACTGTCGGAGGGGCCGTACTGAGGGAGCGCTGCACTGTCGGAGGGGCAGTACTGAGGGAGTGCCGCACTGTCGGAGGTGCAGTACTGAGGGAGCGCTGCACTGTTGGAGGGGCAGTACTGAGGGAGCGCTGTACTGTCGGAGGGGCAGTACTGAGGGAGCGCTACACTGTCGGAGGGCAGTACTGAGGGAGCGCTGCACTGTCGGAGGGGAAGTACTGAGGGAGTGCCGCACTGTCGGAGGGCAGCACTGAGGGAGCGCGGCACTGTCGGAGGGGCAGTACTGAGGGAGCGCTGCACTGTCGGAGGGGCAGTACTTAGGGAGTGCTGCACTGTCGGAGGGGCAGTACTGAGGGAGCACGACACTGTCGGAGGGGCAGTACTGAGGGAGTTCCGCACTGTCGGAGGGGCAGTTCTGTGGGAGTGCTGCACTGTCGGAGGGGCCGTACTGAGTGAGCGCTGCACTGTCGGAGGAGCAGTACTGAGGGAGCGCTATACTGTCGGACGGGTAGTACTGAGGGAGTGCCGCACTGTCGGAGGGGCAGCAGTGAGGGTGCGCAGCACTGTCGGAG
The DNA here is from genome assembly GCF_052327205.1 of Somniosus microcephalus. Taxonomy (NCBI): domain Eukaryota; kingdom Metazoa; phylum Chordata; class Chondrichthyes; order Squaliformes; family Somniosidae; genus Somniosus; species Somniosus microcephalus. The sequence continues at coordinate 27,182,865 of NW_028225187.1, read as the reverse complement.
GGGCAGTACTGAGGGAGCACTGCACTGTCGGAGGGGCAGTAGTTAGGGACTGCTGCACTGTCGGAGGGGCAGGACTGAGGGAGTGCTGCATTGTCGGAGGGGCAGCACTGAGGGAGCACAGCATTGTCAGAGGGGCAATATTGAGGGAGCGCTGCACTGTCGGAGGGGCAGTACTGAGGTAGTGCTGCACTGTCGGAGGGGCAGTACTGAGGGAGCACTACACTGTCGGAGGGGCAGTACTGAGGGAGCGCTGCACTGTCGGAGGGGTAGTACTGAGGGAGTGCCGCACTGTCGGAGGGGCAGCACTGAGGGAGCACTGCACTGTCGGAGGGGGAGTACTTAGGGAGTGCTGCACTGTCGGAGGGGCAGTACTGAGGGAGCGCTGCACTGTCGGAGGGGCAGCACTGAGGGAGCGCAGCATTGTCAGTGGGGCAGTACTGAGGGAGCGCTGCACTGTCGCAGGGGCAGTACTGAGGGAGTGCTGCACTGTCGGAGGGGCAGTACTGAGGGAGCGCTGCACTGTCGGAGGGGCATAACTGAGGGAGTGCTGCACTGTCGGAGGGGCAGTACTGAGGGAGTGCTGCACTGTCGGAGGGGCAGCACTGAGGGAGCGCAGCATTGTCAGAGGGGCAGTACTGAGGGAGCGCTGCACTGTTGGAGGGGCAGTACTGAGGGTGCGCTGCACTGTCGGAGGGGCAGTACTGAGGGAGCGCCGCACTGTCGGAGGGGCAGTACTGAGGGAGCGCCTCACTATCGTAGGGGCACTACTGAGGGAGCGCTACACTGTCGGAGGGGCAGTACTGAGGGAGCGCCGCACTGTCGGAGGGGCAGTGCTGAGGGAGCGCCGCACTGTCGGAGGGGCAGTACTGAGGGAGCGCTGCACTGTCGGAGGGGCAGTGCTGAGGGAGCGCTGCACTGTCGGAGGGGCAGTACTGAGGGAGCGCCGCACTGTCGGAGGGGCCATACTGAGGGAGCGCTGCACTGTCGGAGGGGCAGTACTGAGGGAGCGCTGCACTGTCGGAGGGGCAGTACTGAGGGAGCACTACACTGTCGGAGGGGCAGTACTGAGGGAGTGCTGCACTGTCAGAGGGGCAGTACTGAGGGAGCGCTGCACTGTCCGAGGGGCAGTACTGAGGGAGTGCCGCACTGTCGGAGGGGCAGTACTGAAGGAGCGCCGCACTGTCAGAGGGGCAGTACTGAGGGAGCGCTGCACTGTCGGAGGGGCAGTACTGAGGGAGCGCTGCACTGTCGGAGGGGCCGTACTGAGAGAGCGCTGCACTGTCGGAGGGGCAGTACTGAGGGAGCGCTGCACTGTCGGAGGGGCAGCACTGAGGGAGCGCAGCATTGTCAGAGGGGCAGTACTGAGGGAGTGCTGCACTGTCGCAGGGGCAGTACTGAGGTGGTGCTGCACTGTCGGAGGGGCAGTACTGAGGGAGCGCTGCACTGTCGGAGGGGCATTACTGAGGGAGTGCTGCACTGTCGGAGGGGCAGTTCTGTGGGAGCGCTGCACTGTCGGAGGGGCAGCACTGAGGGAGCGCAGCATTGTCAGAGGGGCAGTACTGAGGGAGCGCTGCACTGTTGGAGGGGCAGTACTGAGGGTGCGCTGCACTGTCGGAGGGGCAGTACTGAGAGAGCGCTGCACTGTCGGAGGGGCAGTACTGAGGGAGCGCCGCACTGTCGGAGGGGCAGTGCTGAGGGAGCGCCTCACTATCATAGGGGCAGTACTGAGGGAGCGCCGCACTCTCGGAAGGTCAGTACTGAGGGAGCGCCTCACTATCGTAGGGGCAGTACTGAGGGAGCGCCTCACTATCATAGGGGCACTACTGAGGGAGCGCTGCACTGTCAGAGGGGCAGTACTGAGGGAGCGCGGCACTGTCGGAGGGGCAGTGCTGAGGGAGCGCCGCACTGTCGGAGGGGCAGTATTGAGGGAGCGCTGCAATGTCGGAGGGGCAGTGCTGAGGGAGCGCTGCACTGTCGGAGGGGCAGTACTGAGGGAGTGCCGCACTGTCGGAGGTGCAGTACTGAGGGAGCGCTGCACTGTTGGAGGGGCAGTACTGAGGGAGCGCTGTACTGTCGGAGGGGCAGTACTGAGGGAGCGCTACACTGTCGGAGGGCAGTACTGAGGGAGCGCTGCACTGTCGGAGGGGAAGTACTGAGGGAGTGCCGCACTGTCGGAGGGCAGCACTGAGGGAGCGCGGCACTGTCGGAGGGGCAGTACTGAGGGAGCGCTGCACTGTCGGAGGGGCAGTACTTAGGGAGTGCTGCACTGTCGGAGGGGCAGTACTGAGGGAGCGCTGCACTGTCGGAGTGGCAGCACTGAGGGAGCGCAGCATTGTCAGAAGGGCAGTACTGAGGGAGCGCTGCACTGTCGGAGGGGCAGTACTTAGGGAGTGCTGCACTGTCGGAGGGGCAGTACTGAGGGAGCGCTGCACTGTCGGAGGGGCAGCACTGAGGGAGCGCAGCATTGTCAGAAGGGCAGTACTGAGGGAGCGCTGCACTGTCGGAGGGGCAGTACTGAGGGAGCGCTGCACTGTCGGAGGGGCAGTACTGAGGGAGCACGACACTGTCGGAGGGGCAGTACTGAGGGAGTGCCGCACTGTCGGAGGGGCAGTTCTGTGGGAGTGCTGCACTGTCAGAGGGGCAGTACTGAGGGAGCGCTGCACTGTCGGAGGAGCAGTACTGAGGGAGTGCCGCACTGTCGGAGGGGCAGTACTGAAGGAGCGCCGCACTGTCAGAGGGGCAGTACTGAGGGAGCGCTGCACTGTCGGAGGGGCAGTGCTGAGGGAGCGCTGCACTGTCGGAGGGGCCGTACTGAGTGAGCGCTGCACTGTCGGAGGAGCAGTACTGAGGGAGCGCTATACTGTCGGAGGGGTAGTACTGAGGGAGTGCCGCACTGTCGGAGGGGCAGCACTGAGGGTGCGCAGCACTGTCGGAGGGGCAGCACTGAGGGTGCGCAGCACTGTCGGAGGGGCAGTACTGAGGGAGCACTGCACTGTCGGAGGGGCAGTAGTTAGGGAGTGCTGCACTGTCGGAGGGGCAGGGCTGAGGGAGTGCTGCACTGTCGGAGGGGCAGTTCTGAGGGAGCGCTGCACTGTCGGAGGGGCAGCACTGAGGGAGCGCAGCATTGTCAGAGGGGCAGTACTGAGGGAGCGCTGCACTGTTGGAGGGGCAGTACTGAGGGTGCGCTGCACTGTCGGAGGGGCAGTACTGAGAGAGCGCTGCACTGTCGGAGGGGCAGTACTGAGGGAGCGCCGCACTGTCGGAGGGGCAGTGCTGAGGGAGCACCTCACTATCATAGGGGCAGTACTGAGGGAGCGCCGCACTCTCGGAAGGTCAGTACTGAGGGAGCGCCTCACTATCGTAGGGGCAGTACTGAGGGAGCGCCTCACTATCGTAGGGGCACTACTGAGGGAGCGCTGCACTGCCAGAGGGGCAGTACTGAGGGAGCGCGGCACTGTCGGAGGGGCAGTGCTGAGGGAGCGCCGCACTGTCGGAGGGGCAGTATTGAGGGAGCGCTGCAATGTCGGAGGGGCAGTGCTGAGGGAGCGCTGCACTGTCGGAGGGGCAGTACTGAGGGAGTGCCGCACTGTCGGAGGTGCAGTACTGAGGGAGCGCTGCACTGTTGGAGGGGCAGTACTGAGGGAGCGCTGTACTGTCGGAGGGGCAGTACTGAGGGAGCGCTACACTGTCAGAGGGCAGTACTGAGGGAGCGCTGCACTGTCGGAGGGGAAGTACTGAGGGAGTGCCGCACTGTCGGAGGGCAGCACTGAGGGAGCGCGGCACTGTCGGAGGGGCAGTACTGAGGGAGCGCTGCACTGTCGGAGGGGCAGTACTTAGGGAGTGCTGCACTGTCGGAGGGGCAGTACTGAGGGAGCGCTGCACTGTCGGAGGGGCAGCACTGAGGGAGCGCAGCATTGTCAGAAGGGCAGTACTGAGGGAGCGCTGCACTGTCGGAGGGGCAGTACTTAGGGAGTGCTGCACTGTTGGAGAGGCAGAACTGAGGGAGCGCTGCACTGAGGGAGTGCTGCACTGTCGGAGGGGCAGTACTGAGGGAGCGCTGCACTGAGGGAGTGCTGCATTGTCGGAAGGGCAGTACTGAGGGAGCGCTGCACTGAGGGAGTGCTGCACTGTTGGAGGGACAGTACTGAGGGAGCGTCGCACTGTCGGAGGGGTAGTACTGAGGGAGTGCTGCACTGTCGGAGGGGCGGTTCTGAGTGAGCGCCGCACTGTCGGCGGGGCAGTACTGAGGGAATGTTGCACTGTTGGAGGGGCAGTACTGAGGGAGCGCCGCACTGTCAGAGGGGCAGTACTGAGGGAGCGCCGCACTGTCGGAGGGACAGTACTGAGGGAGCGCCGCACTGTCGAAGGGGCAGTACTGAGGGAGCGCTGCACTGTCAGGGGCAGTACTGAGGGAGCGCTGCACTGTCAGAGGGGCGCTTCTGAGGGAGCACCGCACTGTCGGAGGGGCAGTACTGAGGGAGTGCCGCACTGTTGGACGGTCAGTACTGAGGGAGTGCCGCACTGTCAGAGGTGCAGTAATGAGGGAGCGCCGCACTGTCGGAGGGGCAATACTGAGGGAGCGCCGCACTTGCAGAGGTGCAGTACTGAGGTAGCACTGCACTGTCGGAGGGGCAGTACTGAGTGAGTGCCGCACTGTCGGAGGTGCAGTACTGAGGGAGCGCCGCACTGTCGGAGGGGCAGTACTGAGAGAGCGCCGCACTGTCGGAGGGGCAGTACTGAGGCAGCGCCACACTGTCGGAGGCGCAGTACTGAGGGAGCGCTGCAGTGTCGGAGGGGCAGTACTGAGGGAGTGCTGCACTGTCGGAGGGGCAGTACTGGGGGAGTGCAGCAATGTCAGAGGGGCAGTACTGAAGGAGTGCTGCACTGTCGGAGGGGCAGTACTGAGGGAGTGCTGCACTGTCGGAGAGGCAGTACTGGGGAATGCTGCACTGTCTGAGGGGCAGTACTGAGGATGTGCTGCACTGTCGGAGGGGCGGTACTGAGGGAGTGCTGCACTGTCGGAGTGGCAGTACTGAGGGAGCGCCTGATGTGCCTCAATAAATCCGAGACTGAATGTTAACTGAACAAAGCAAGGCTTTTATTAACTTAGAAGGTAACACACAGTGGAGAAGTGTCTCCCATCCAGAGGTTGGCTGTACTGGATGTGAGACACGCTGGGCCTGCTTAAGTAGAGGCCAGGTATGGGCGGAGCCCTACACACAATAAAATACAGGTGAGGAAATGGAACTGAGGTAAGGGAAATGAAACTGAAACTAAACCACAGTCACAGGCACAATCACACACAGAGAATACAGATGAGTGATGAATGGCATATTTCATCACATTCACCCCTTCTATAGATTTAGTCTGTTCGGGAGTTTGATAGTCCTCTGTGACCGACGTGGCTGTTGTGGTGCCGCGGGTGTCGGCTGGGTGTCCCCGGTGGCCTCCTGGGTCTCTGCCGGGGGCGCCGCCAGGGTTGTTGAAGGGGTGGTTGGTGGGGGTACCATTGGTCGATGTTCTTCCGGGGGTGATGAAAGAGTAGTGGGTGGGTAAGAGTTGCTGTGATCGTTGTTGTGGTTGTTGTCGTTACCGGCTGGGGCGACGTCTTTTATGGACACGGTGTCCTCCCTTCCGTCGGCGTGCCGGACATACGCGTATTGGGGGTTGGCGTGGAGTAGGTGCACTGACTCCACGAGAGGGTCCGTCTTGTGGCCCCTCACATGCCTTCGTACAAATACCGGACCTGGGGTGGAGAGCCATGACGGCATGGATACGCCTGAGGTGGATTTCCGGGGAAAAACAAACATTCGTTCATGAGGCGTGGCATTAGTGGCAGTACACAATAGCGACCGTATCGAATGGAGCACATCTGGGAGGACTTCCTGCCAGCGGGAGATAGGGAGGCCCTTGGTCCTTAGAGCTAGAGTGACTGCTTTCCATACTGTCCCGTTCTCTCGCTCCACCTGGCGTTACCCTGGGGGTTGTAGCTGGTGGTACGGCTCGTGGCGATCCCCCTGGACAGCATGTACTGGCGTAGCTCTTCGCTCATGAAGGACGCCCCCCTATCCGTGTGGATGTAGCTCGGCATACCGAACAGGCAGAACAGGCTGTTGAGGCATTTAATGACCATGGCGCTGGTCATGTCTGGGCAGGGGAAGGCGAATGGGAAACTGGAGTATTCGTCCACAATGTTCAGGAAGTAAACATTACGGTCGGCTGACGGGAGGGGGCCCTTGAAATCTAAGCTGAGCCGCTCAAAGGGCCGTGTAGCTTTGATTAAGTGGGCTCTATCTGGGCGGTAGAACCGAGGCTTGCACTCAGCGCAAGTGCGGCAGTTCCTGGTCAGAGACCGAACTTCCTCAATCGAGTAGGGTAAGTTGCGGGACTTTATGAAGTGGAACAGCCGTGTGACCCCTGGGTGGCAGAGGTCGTTGTGGAGGGTCTGTAGCCGATCCCCGGTGGCGCTGGCACACATCCCTCGTGAGAGGGCGTCGGGGGATTCGTTAAGGGCCCCTGGCCAGTAAATTATGTCATACTCGAAGGTGGAGAGCTCGATCCGCCACCTGAGAATCTTATCATTTTTAATCTTCCCCTTCTGTTTATTATTAAACATAAACGCTACCGACCGCTGGTCGGTAGGTAGGGTGAAGCGTTTGCCGGCTAGGTAGTGGCGCCAGTGGCGCACTGCCTCCACGATGGCTTGGGCCTCCTTTTCCACGGAGGAGTGTCTGACCTCGGGCCCTTGGACGGTCCTCGAGAAGAAAGCTATGGGCCGCCCCGCCTGGTTGAGGGTGGCCGCCAAGGCAAAGTCAGACGCATCACTTTCCACTTGAAATGGAGTGTTCTCGTCCACTGCCTGTAGCGTGGCCCGCTCAATATCCCGCTTAATGCTTTTGAAGGCGGCGTGGGCCTCAGCAGAGAGCGGAAAAGAGGAAGCTTTCAAGAGGGGGCGGGCTTTGTCGGAGTAGTTGGGGACCCATTGGGAATAATAAGAAAATAACCCCAGGCACCTTTTCAGGGCTTTGGGAGTGTTGGGCAGGGGCAGCTCCCGTAGGGGGCGCAATCGGTCGGGGTCTGGTCCGATTTCCCCATTCTCCACCACGCTGCCGAGTATGCAGAGGCGCGTGGTGTTGTAAACGCACTTGTCCTCGTTGTAAGTGAGGTTGAGTTTTTGTGCGGCTTTCAGGAACCTCTCGAGGTTCGAGTCGTGATCCTGCTGGTTGTGACCGCAGATGGTGACGTTGTCGAGGTAGGGGAAGGCCGCCATCTTGTGAGCAGTACAGCCGACCTCTGGATGGGAGACACTTCTCCACTGTGTGTTACCTTCTAAGTTAATAAAATTGATGTGCCTCAATAAATCCGAGACTCAATGTTAACTGAACAAAGCAAGGCTTTTATTAACTTAGAAGGTAACACACAGTGGAGAAGTGTCTCCCATCCAGAGGTCGGCTGTACTGGATGTGAGACACGCTGGGCCTGCTTAAGTAGAGGCCAGGTGTGGGAGGAGCCCTACACACAAAATACAGGTGAGGAAATGGAACTGAGGTAAGGGAAATGACACTGAAACTAAACCACAGTCACAGGCCCAATCACACACAGAGAATACAGATGAGTGATGAATGGCATATTTCATCACAGCGCCGTACTGTTGGAGGGGCAGTACTGGGGGAGTGCTGCACTGTCGGAGGGGCAGTACTGAGGGAGTGCTGCACTGTCGTAGGGGCGGTACTGAGGGAGTACTGCACTATCGGAGGGGCAGTAATGAGGGAGCACCGCACTGTCAGTGGGGCAGTACTGAGGGAGCGCTGCACTGTCGGAGGGGCAATACTGAGGGAGTGCCGCACTGTCGGAGGGGCAGTACTGAAGGAGCGCCGCACTTTCAGAGGGGCAGTACTGAGGGAGCGCTGCACTGTCGGAGGGGCAGTACTGAGGGAGCGCCGCACTGTCGGAGGGGCAGTACTGAGGGAGCGCTGCACTGTCGGAGGGGCAGTACTGAGGGAGCGCCGCACTGTCAGAGGGGCAGTACTGAAGGAGCGCTGCACTGTCGGAGAGGCAGTACTGAGGGAGCGCTGCACTGTCGGAGGGGCAGTACTGAGGGAGCGCTGCACTGTCGGAGGGGCAGTACTGAGGGAGCGCTACACTGTCGGAGGGGCAGTACTGAGGCAGCACTACAATGTCGGAGGGGCAGTACTGAGGGAGCGCTGCACTGTCGGAGGGGTAGTACTGAGGGAGTGCCGCACTGTCGGAGGGGCAGCACTGAGGGAGCCCGGCACTGTCGGAGGGGCAGTACTGAGGGAGCACTGCACTGTCGGAGGGGCAGTACTTAGGGAGTGCTGCACTGTCGGAGGGGCAGTACTGAGGGAGCGCTGCACTGTCGGAGGGGCAGCACTGAGGGAGCGCAGCATTGTCAGAGGGGCAGTACTGAGGGAGTGCTGCACTGTCGCAGGGGCAGTACTGAGGGAGTGCTGCACTGTCGGAGGGGCAGTACTGAGGGAGCGCTGCACTGTCGGAGGGGCATTACTGAGGGAGTGCTGCACTGTCGGAGGGGCAGTTCTGAGGGAGCGCTGCACTGTCGGAGGGGCAGCACTGAGGGAGCGCAGCATTGTCAGAGGGGCAGTACTGAGGGAGCGCTGCACTGTTGGAGGGGCAGTACTGAGAGAGCGCTGCACTGTCGGAGGGGCAGTACTGAGGGAGCGCCGCACTGTCGGAGGGGCAGTGCTGAGGGAGCGCCTCACTATCATAGGGGCAGTACTGAGGGAGCGCCGCACTCTCGGAGGGTCAGTACTGAGGGAGCGCCTCACTATCGTAGGGGTAGTACTGACGGAGCGCCTCACTATCGTAGGGGCACTACTGAGGGAGCGCTGCACTGTCAGAGGGGCAGTACTGAGGGAGCGCGGCACTGTCGGAGGGGCAGTGCTGAGGGAGCGCCGCACTGTCGGAGGGGCAGTATTGAGGGAGCGCTGCACTGTCGGAGGGGCAGTGCTGAGGGAGCGCTGCACTGTCGGAGGGGCAGTACTGAGGGAGCGCCGCACTGTCGGAGGGGCCGTACTGAGGGAGCGCTGCACTGTCGGAGGGGCAGTACTGAGGGAGTGCCGCACTGTCGGAGGTGCAGTACTGAGGGAGCGCTGCACTGTTGGAGGGGCAGTACTGAGGGAGCGCTGTACTGTCGGAGGGGCAGTACTGAGGGAGCGCTACACTGTTGGAGGGCAGTACTGAGGGAGCGCTGCACTGTCGGAGGGGAAGTACTGAGGGAGTGCTGCACTGTCGGAGGGCAGCACTGAGGGAGCGCGGCACTGTCGGAGGGGCAGTACTGAGGGAGCGCTGCACTGTCGGAGGGGCAGTACTTAGGGAGTGCTGCACTGTCGGAGGGGCAGTACTGAGGGAGCGCTGCACTGCCGGAGGGGCAGCACTGAGGGAGCGCAGCATTGTCAGAAGGGCAGTACTGAGGGAGCGCTGCACTGTCGGAGGGGCAGTACTGAGGGAGCGCTGCACTGTCGGAGGGGCAGCACTGAGGGAGCGCAGCATTGTCAGAAGGGCAGTACTGAGGGAGCGCTGCACTGTCGGAGGGGCAGTACTGAGGGAGCGCTGCACTGTCGGAGGGGCAGTACTGAGGGAGCACGACACTGTCGGAGGGGCAGTACTGAGGGTGTTCCGCACTGTCGGAGGGGCAGTTCTGTGGGAGTGCTGCACTGTCGGAGGGGCCGTACTGAGTGAGCGCTGCACTGTCGGAGGAGCAGTACTGAGGGAGCGCTATACTGTCGGAGGGGTAGTACTGAGGGTGTGCCGCACTGTCGGAGGGGCAGCACTGAGGGTGCGCAGCACTGTCGGAGGGGCAGTACTGAGGGAGCACTGCACTGTCGGAGGGGCAGTAGTTAGGGACTGCTGCACTGTTGGAGGGGCAGGACTGAGGGAGTGCTGCATTGTCGGAGGGGCAGCACTGAGGGAGCGCAGCATTGTCAGAGGGGCAATATTGAGGGAGCGCTGCACTGTCGGAGGGGCAGTACTGAGGTAGTGCTGCACTGTCGGAGGGGCAGAACTGAGGGAGCACTACACTGTCGGAGGGGCAGTACTGAGGGAGTGCTGCACTGTCAGAGGGGCAGTACTGAGGGAGCGCTGCACTGTCGGAGGGGCAGTACTGAGGGAGTGCCGCACTGTCGGAGGGGCAGTACTGAAGGAGCGCCGCACTGTCGGAGGGGCAGTACTGAAGGAGCGCCGCACTGTCAGAGGGGCAGTACTGAAGGAGCGCTGCACTGTCGGAGGGGCAGTACTGAGGGAGCGCTGCACTGTCGGAGGGGCAGTACTGAGGGAGCGCTACACTGTCGGAGGGGCACTACTGAGGGAGCGCTACAATGTCGGAGGGGCAGTACTGAGGGAGCGCTGCACTGTCGGAGGGGCAGCACTGAGGGAGCACTGCACTGTCGGAGGGGGAGTACTTAGGGAGTGCTGCACTGTCGGAGGGGCAGTACTGAGGGAGCGCTGCACTGTCGGAGGGGCAGCACTGAGGGAGCGCAGCATTGTCAGTGGGGCAGTACTGAGGGAGCGCTGCACTGTCGCAGGGGCAGTACTGAGGGAGTGCTGCACTGTCGGAGGGGCAGTACTGAGGGAGCGCTGCATTGTCAGAGGGGCAGTACTGAGGGAGCGCTGCACTGTCGGAGGGGCAGTACTGAGGGTGCGCTGCACTGTCGGAGGGGCAGTACTGAGGGAGCGCCGCACTGTCGGAGGGGCAGTACTGAGGGAGCGCTGCACTTTCGGAGGGGCAGTACTGAGGGAGCGCTGCACTGTCGGAGGGGCCGTACTGAGAGAGCGCTGCACTGTCGGAGGGGCAGTACTGAGGGAGCGCTGCACTGTCGGAGGGGCAGCACTAAGGGAGCGCAGCATTGTCAGAGGGGCAGTACTGAGTGAGTGCTGCACTGTCGCAGGGGCAGTACTGAGGGAGTGCTGCACTGTCGGAGGGGCAGTACTGAGGGAGCGCTGCACTGTCGGAGGGGCAGCACTGAGGGAGCGCAGCATTGTCAGAGGGGCAGTACTGAGGGAGCGCTGCACTGTTGGAGGGGCAGTACTGAGGGTGCGCTGCACTGTCGGAGGGGCAGTACTGAGAGAGCGCTGCACTGTCGGAGGGGCAGTACTGAGGGAGCGCCGCACTGTCGGAGGGGCAGTGCTGAGGGAGCGCCTCACTATCATAGGGGCAGTACTGAGGGAGCGCCGCACTCTCGGAGGGTCAGTACTGAGGGAGCGCCTCACTATCGTAGGGGCAGTACTGAGGGAGCGCCTCACTATCGTAGGGGCACTATTGAGGGAGCGCTGCACTGTCAGAGGGGCAGTACTGAGGGAGCGCGGCACTGTCGGAGGGGCAGTGCTGAGGGAGCGCCGCACTGTCGGAGGGGCAGTATTGAGGGAGCGCTGCACTGTCGGAGGGGCAGTGCTGAGGGAGCGCTGCACTGTCGGAGGGGCAGTACTGAGGGAGCGCCGCACTGTCGGAGGGGCCGTACTGAGGGAGCGCTGCACTGTCGAAGGGGCAGTACTGAGGGAGTGCCGCACTGTCGGAGGTGCAGTACTGAGGGAGCGCTGCACTGTTGGAGGGGCAGTACTGAGGGAGCGCTGTACTGTCGGAGGGGCAGTACTGAGGGAGCGTTACACTGTCGGAGGGCAGTACTGAGGGAGCGCTGCACTGTCGGAGGGGAAGTACTGAGGGAGTGCCGCACTGTCGGAGGGCAGCACTGAGGGAGCGCGGCACTGTCGGAGGGGCAGTACTGAGGGAGCGCTGCACTGTCGGAGGGGCAGTACTTAGGGAGTGCTGCACTGTCGGAGGGGCAGTGCTGAGGGAGCACGACACTGTCGGAGGGGCAGTACTGAGGGAGTTCCGCACTGTCGGAGGGGCAGTTCTGTGGGAGTGCTGCACTGTCGGAGGGGTCGTACTGAGTGAGCGCTGCACTGTCGGAGGAGCAGTACTGAGGGAGCGCTATACTGTCGGACGGGTAGTTCTGAGGGAGTGCCGCACTGTCGGAGGGGCAGTAGTTAGGGACTGCTGCACTGTCGGAGGGGCAGGACTGAGGGTGCGCAGCACTGTCGGAGGGGCAGTACTGAGGGAGCACTGCACTGTCGGAGGGGCAGTAGTTAGGGACTGCTGCACTGTCGGAGGGGCAGGACTGAGGGAGTGCTGCATTGTCGGAGGGGCAGCACTGAGGGAGCACAGCATTGTCAGAGGGGCAATATTGAGGGAGCGCTGCACTGTCGGAGGGGCAGTACTGAGGTAGTGCTGCACTGTCGGAGGGGCAGTACTGAGGGAGCACTACACTGTCGGAGGGGCAGTACTGAGGGAGTGCTGCACTGTCAGAGGGGCAGTACTGAGGGAGCGCTGCACCGTCGGAGGGGCAGTACTGAGGGAGTGCCGCACTGTCGGAGGGGCAGTACTGAAGGAGCGCCGCACTGTCGGAGGGGCAGTACTGAAGGAGTGCCGCACTGTCAGAGGGGCAGTACTGAAGGAGCGCTGCACTGTCGGAGGTGCAGTACTGAGGGAGCGCTGCACTGTCGGAGGGGCAGTACTGAGGGAGCGCTACACTGTCGGAGGGGCAGTACTGAGGGAGCGCTACAATGTCGGAGGGGCAGTACTGAGGGAGCGCTGCACTGTCGGAGGGGTAGTACTGAGGGAGTGCCGCACTGTCGGAGGGGCAGCACTGAGGGAGCACTGCACTGTCGGAGGGGGAGTACTTAGGGAGTTCTGCACTGTCGGAGGGGCAGTACTGAGGGAGCGCTGCACTGTCGGAGGGGCAGCACTGAGGGAGCGCAGCATTGTCAGTGGGGCAGTACTGAGGGAGCGCTGCACTGTCGGAGGGGCAGTACTGAGGCAGCGCTACAATGTCGGAGGGGCAGTACTGAGGGAGCGCTGCACTGTCGGAGGGGTAGTACTGAGGGAGTGCCGCACTGTCGGAGGGGCAGCACTGAGGGAGCCCGGCACTGTTGGAGGGGCAGTACTGAGGGAGCACTGCACTGTCGGAGGGGCAGTACTTAGGGAGTGCTGCACTGTCGGAGGGGCAGTACTGAGGGAGCGCTGCACTGTCGGAGGGGCAGCACTGAGGGAGCGCAGCATTGTCAGAGGGGCAGTACTGAGGGAGTGCTGCACTGTCGCAGGGGCAGTACTGAGGGAGTGCTGCACTGTCGGAGGGGCAGTACTGAGGGAGCGCTGCACTGTCGGAGGGGCATTACTGAGGGAGTGCTGCACTGTCGGAGGGGCAGTTCTGAGGGAGCGCTGCACTGTCGGAGGGGCAGCACTGAGGGAGCGCAGCATTGTCAGAGGGGCAGTACTGAGGGAGCGCTGCACTGTTGGAGGGGCAGTACTGAGAGAGCGCTGCACTGTCGGAGGGGCAGTACTGAGGGAGCGCCGCACTGTCGGAGGGGCAGTGCTGAGGGAGCGCCTCACTATCATAGGGGCAGTACTGAGGGAGCGCCGCACTCTCGGAGGGTCAGTACTGAGGGAGCGCCTCACTATCGTAGGGGTAGTACTGACGGAGCGCCTCACTATCGTAGGGGCACTACTGAGGGAGCGCTGCACTGTCAGAGGGGCAGTACTGAGGGAGCGCGGCACTGTCGGAGGGGCAGTGCTGAGGGAGCGCCGCACTGTCGGAGGGGCAGTATTGAGGGAGCGCTGCACTGTCGGAGGGGCAGTGCTGAGGGAGCGCTGCACTGTCGGAGGGGCAGTACTGAGGGAGCGCCGCACTGTCGGAGGGGCCGTACTGAGGGAGCGCTGCACTGTCGGAGGGGCAGTACTGAGGGAGTGCCGCACTGTCGGAGGTGCAGTACTGAGGGAGCGCTGCACTGTTGGAGGGGCAGTACTGAGGGAGCGCTGTACTGTCGGAGGGGCAGTACTGAGGGAGCGCTACACTGTTGGAGGGCAGTACTGAGGGAGCGCTGCACTGTCGGAGGGGAAGTACTGAGGGAGTGCTGCACTGTCGGAGGGCAGCACTGAGGGAGCGCGGCACTGTCGGAGGGGCAGTACTGAGGGAGCGCTGCACTGTCGGAGGGGCAGTACTTAGGGAGTGCTGCACTGTCGGAGGGGCAGTACTGAGGGAGCGCTGCACTGCCGGAGGGGCAGCACTGAGGGAGCGCAGCATTGTCAGAAGGGCAGTACTGAGGGAGCGCTGCACTGTCGGAGGGGCAGTACTGAGGGAGCGCTGCACTGTCAGAGGGGCAGTACTGAGGGAGCACGACACTGTCGGAGGGGCAGTACTGAGGGTGTTCCGCACTGTCGGAGGGGCAGTTCTGTGGGAGTGCTGCACTGTCGGAGGGGCCGTACTGAGTGAGCGCTGCACTGTCGGAGGAGCAGTACTGAGGGAGCGCTATACTGTCGGAGGGGTAGTACTGAGGGTGTGCCGCACTGTCGGAGGGGCAGCACTGAGGGTGCGCAGCACTGTCGGAGGGGCAGTACTGAGGGAGCACTGCACTGTCGGAGGGGCAGTAGTTAGGGACTGCTGCACTGTTGGAGGGGCAGGACTGAGGGAGTGCTGCATTGTCGGAGGGGCAGCACTGAGGGAGCGCAGCATTGTCAGAGGGGCAATATTGAGGGAGCGCTGCACTGTCGGAGGGGCAGTACTGAGGTAGTGCTGCAGTGTCGGAGGGGCAGAACTGAGGGAGCACTACACTGTCGGAGGGGCAGTACTGAGGGAGTGCTGCACTGTCAGAGGGGCAGTACTGAGGGAGCGCTGCACTGTCGGAGGGGCAGTACTGAGGGAGTGCCGCACTGTCGGAGGGGCAGTACTGAAGGAGCGCCGCACTGTCGGAGGGGCAGTACTGAAGGAGCGCCGCACTGTCAGAGGGGCAGTACTGAAGGAGCGCTGCACTGTCGGAGGGGCAGTACTGAGGGAGCGCTGCACTGTCGGAGGGGCAGTACTGAGGGAGCGCTACACTGTCGGAGGGGCACTACTGAGGGAGCGCTACAATGTCGGAGGGGCAGTACTGAGGGAGCGCTGCACTGTCGGAGGGGCAGCACTGAGGGAGCACTGCACTGTCGGAGGGGGAGTACTTAGGGAGTGCTGCACTGTCGGAGGGGCAGTACTGAGGGAGCGCTGCGCTGTCGGAGGGGCAGCACTGAGGGAGCGCAGCATTGTCAGTGGGGCAGTACTGAGGGAGCGCTGCACTGTCGCAGGGGCAGTACTGAGGGAGTGCTGCACTGTCGGAGGGGCAGTACTGAGGGAGCGCTGCATTGTCAGAGGGGCAGTACTGAGGGAGCGCTGCACTGTCGGAGGGGCAGTACTGAGGGTGCGCTGCACTGTCGGAGGGGCAGTACTGAGGGAGCGCCGCACTGTCGGAGGGGCAGTACTGAGGGAGCGCTGCACTGTCGGAGGGGCAGTACTGAGGGAGCGCTGCACTGTCGGAGGGGCCGTACTGAGAGAGCGCTGCACTGTCGGAGGGGCAGTACTGAGGGAGCGCTGCACTGTCGGGGGGGCAGCACTAAGGGAGCGCAGCATTGTCAGAGGGGCAGTACTGAGTGAGTGCTGCACTGTCGCAGGGGCAGTACTGAGGGAGTGCTGCACTGTCGGAGGGGCAGTACTGAGGGAGCGCTGCACTGTCGGAGGTGCATTACTGAGGGAGTGCTGCACTGTCAGAGGGGCAGTTCTGAGGGAGCGCTGCACTGTCGGAGGGGCAGCACTGAGGGAGCGCAGCATTGTCAGAGGGGCAGTACTGAGGGAGTGCTGCACTGTTGGAGGGGCAGTACTGAGGGTGCGCTGCACTGTCGGAGGGGCAGTACTGAGAGAGCGCTGCACTGTCGGAGGGGCAGTACTGAGGGAGCGCCGCACTGTCGGAGGGGCAGTGCTGAGGGAGCGCCTCACTATCATAGGGGCAGTACTGAGGGAGCGCCGCACTCTCGGAGGGTCAGTACTGAGGGAGCGCCTCACTATCGTAGGGGCAGTACTGAGGGAGCGCCTCACTATCGTAGGGGCACTATTGAGGGAGCGCTGCACTGTCAGAGGGGCAGTATTGAGGGAGCGCGGCACTGTCGGAGGGGCAGTGCTGAGGGAGCGCCGCACTGTCGGAGGGGCAGTATTGAGGGAGCGCTGCACTGTCGGAGGGGCAGTGCTGAGGGAGCGCTGCACTGTCGGAGGGGCAGTACTGAGGGAGCGCCGCACTGTCGGAGGGGCCGTACTGAGGGAGCGCTGCACTGTCGGAGGGGCAGTACTGAGGGAGTGCCGCACTGTCGGAGGTGCAGTACTGAGGGAGCGCTGCACTGTCGGAGGGGCAGTACTGAGGGAGCACAGCATTGTCAGAGGGGCAATATTGAGGGAGCGCTGCACTGTCGGAGGGGCAGTACTGAGGTAGTGCTGCACTGTCGGAGGGGCAGTACTGAGGGAGCACTACACTGTCGGAGGGGCAGTACTGAGGGAGTGCTGCACTGTCAGAGGGGCTGTACTGAGGGAGCGCTGCACCGTTGGAGGGGCAGTACTGAGGGAGTGCCACACTGTCGGAGGGGCAGTACTGAAGGAGCGCCGCACTGTCGGAGGGGCAGTACTGAAGGAGTGCCGCACTGTCAGAGGGGCAGTACTGAAGGAGCGCTGCACTGTCGGAGGTGCAGTACTGAGGGAGCGCTGCACTGTCGGAGGGGCAGTACTGAGGGAGCGCTACACTGTCGGAGGGGCAGTACTGAGGGAGCGCTACAATGTCGGAGGGGCAGTACTGAGGGAGCGCTGCACTGTCGGAGGGGTAGTACTGAGGGAGTGCCGCACTGTCGGAGGGGCAGCACTGAGGGAGCACTGCACTGTCGGAGGGGGAGTACTTAGGGAGTGCTGCACTGTCGGAGGGGCAGTACTGAGGGAGCGCTGCACTGTCGGAGGGGCAGCACTGAGGGAGCGCAGCATTGTCAGTGGGGCAGTACTGAGGGAGCGCTGCACTGTCGCAGGGGCAGTACTGAGGGAGTGCTGCACTGTCGGAGGGGCAGTACTGAGGGAGCGCTGCACTGTCGGAGGGGCATAACTGAGGGAGTGCTGCACTGTCGGAGGGGCAGTACTGAGGGAGTGCTGCACTGTCGGAGGGGCAGCACTGAGGGAGCGCAGCATTGTCAGAGGGGCAGGACTGAGGGAGCGCTGCACTGTTGAAGGGGCAGTACTGAGGGTGCGCTGCACTGTTGGAGGGGCAGTACTGAGGGAGCGCCGCACTGTCGGAGGGGCAGTACTGAGGGAGCGCCTCACTATCGTAGGGGCAGTACTGAGGGAGCGCCGCACTCTCGGACGGGCAGTACTGAGGGAGCGCCTCACTATCGTAGGGGCAGTACTGAGGGAGCGCTTCACTATCGTAGGGGCACTACAGAGGGAGCGCTACACTGTCGGAGGGGCAGTACTGAGGGAGCGCCGCACTGTCGGAGGGGCAGTGCTGAGGGAGCGCTGCACTGTCGGAGGGGCAGTACTGAGGGAGCGCCGCACTGTCGGAGGGGCCATACTGAGGGAGCGCTGCACTGTCGGAGGGGCAGTACTGAGGGAGCGCTGCACTGTCGGAGGGGCAGTACTGAGGGAGCACTACACTGTCGGAGGGGCAGTACTGAGGGAGTGCTGCACTGTCAGAGGGGCAGTACTGAGGGAGCGCTGCACTGTCCGAGGGGCAGTACTGAGGGAATGCCGCACTGTCGGAGGGGCAGTACTGAAGGAGCGCCGCACTGTCAGAGGGGCAGTACTGAGGGAGCGCTGCACTGTCGGAGGGGCAGTACTGAGGGAGCGCTGCACTGTCGGAGGGGCCATACTGAGAGAGCGCTGCACTCTCGGAGGGGCAGTACTGAGGGAGCGCTGCACTGTCGGAGGGGCAGCACTGAGGGAGCGCAGCATTGTCAGAGGGGCAGTACTGAGGGAGTGCTGCACTGTCGCAGGGGCAGTACTGAGGGAGTGCTGCACTGTCGGAGGGGCAGTACTGAGGGAGCGCTGCACTATCATAGGGGCAGTACTGAGGGAGCGCCGCACTCTCGGAGGGTCAGTACTGAGGGAGCGCCTCACTATCGTAGGGGCAGTACTGAGGGAGCGCCTCACTATCGTAGGGGCACTATTGAGGGAGCGCTGCACTGTCAGAGGGGCAGTACTGAGGGAGCACGGCACTGTCGGAGGGGCAGTGCTGAGGGAGCGCCGCACTGTCGGAGGGGCAGTATTGAGGGAGTGCTGCACTGTCGGAGGGGCAGTGCTGAGGGAGCGCTGCACTGTCGGAGGGGCAGTACTGAGGGAGCGCCGCACTGTCGGAGGGGCCGTACTGAGGGAGCGCTGCACTGTCGGAGGGGCAGTACTGAGGGAGTGCCGCACTGTCGGAGGTGCAGTACTGAGGGAGCGCTGCACTGTTGGAGGGGCAGTACTGAGGGAGCGCTGTACTGTCGGAGGGGCAGTACTGAGGGAGCGCTACACTGTCGGAGGGCAGTACTGAGGGAGCGCTGCACTGTCGGAGGGGAAGTACTGAGGGAGTGCCGCACTGTCGGAGGGCAGCACTGAGGGAGCGCGGCACTGTCGGAGGGGCAGTACTGAGGGAGCGCTGCACTGTCGGAGGGGCAGTACTTAGGGAGTGCTGCACTGTCGGAGGGGCAGTACTGAGGGAGCACGACACTGTCGGAGGGGCAGTACTGAGGGAGTTCCGCACTGTCGGAGGGGCAGTTCTGTGGGAGTGCTGCACTGTCGGAGGGGCCGTACTGAGTGAGCGCTGCACTGTCGGAGGAGCAGTACTGAGGGAGCGCTATACTGTCGGACGGGTAGTACTGAGGGAGTGCCGCACTGTCGGAGGGGCAGCAGTGAGGGTGCGCAGCACTGTCGGAGGGGCAGTACTGAGGGAGCACTGCACTGTCGGAGGGGCAGTAGTTAGGGACTGCTGCACTGTCGGAGGGGCAGGACTGAGGGAGTGCTGCATTGTCGGAGGGGCAGCACTGAGGGAGCACAGCATTGTCAGAAGGGCAATATTGAGGGAGCGCTGCACTGTCGGAGGGGCAGTACTGAGGTAGTGCTGCACTGTCGGAGGGGCAGTACTGAGGGAGCACTACACTGTCGGAGGGGCAGTACTGAGGGAGCGCTGCACTGTCGGAGGGGTAGTACTGAGGGAGTGCCGCACTGTCGGAGGGGCAGCACTGAGGGAGCACTGCACTGTCGGAGGGGGAGTACTTAGGGAGTGCTGCACTGTCGGAGGGGCAGTACTGAGGGAGCGCTGCACTGTCGGAGGGGCAGCACTGAGGGAGCGCAGCATTGTCAGTGGGGCAGTACTGAGGGAGCGCTGCACTGTCGCAGGGGCAGTACTGAGGGAGTGCTGCACTGTCGGAGGGGCAGTACTGAGGGAGCGCTGCACTGTCGGAGGGGCATAACTGAGGGAGTGCTGCACTGTCGGAGGGGCAGTACTGAGGGAGTGCTGCACTGTCGGAGGGGCAGCACTGAGGGAGCGCAGCATTGTCAGAGGGGCAGTACTGAGGGAGCGCTGCACTGTTGGAGGGGCAGTACTGAGGGTGCGCTGCACTGTCGGAGGGGCAGTACTGAGGGAGCGCCGCACTGTCGGAGGGGCAGTACTGAGGGAGCGCCTCACTATCGTAGGGGCACTACTGAGGGAGCGCTACACTGTCGGAGGGGCAGTACTGAGGGAGCGCCGCACTGTCGGAGGGGCAGTGCTGAGGGAGCGCCGCACTGTCGGAGGGGCAGCACTGAGGGAGCGCTGCACTGTCGGAGGGGCAGTGCTGAGGGAGCGCTGCACTGTCGGAGGGGCAGTACTGAGGGAGCGCCGCACTGTCGGAGGGGCCATACTGAGGGAGCGCTGCACTGTCGGAGGGGCAGTACTGAGGGAGCGCTGCACTGTCGGAGGGGCAGTACTGAGGGAGCACTACACTGTCGGAGGGGCAGTACTGAGGGAGTGCTGCACTGTCAGAGGGGCAGTACTGAGGGAGCGCTGCACTGTCCGAGGGGCAGTACTGAGGGAGTGCCGCACTGTCGGAGGGGCAGTACTGAAGGAGCGCCGCACTGTCAGAGGGGCAGTACTGAGGGAGCGCTGCACTGTCGGAGGGGCAGTACTGAGGGAGCGCTGCACTGTCGGAGGGGCCGTACTGAGAGAGCGCTGCACTGTCGGAGGGGCAGTACTGGGGGAGCGCTGCACTGTCGGAGGGGCAGCACTGAGGGAGCGCAGCATTGTCAGAGGGGCAGTACTGAGGGAGTGCTGCACTGTCGCAGGGGCAGTTCTGAGGTGGTGCTGCACTGTCGGAGGGGCAGTTCTGAGGGAGCGCTGCACTGTCGGAGGGGCAGCACTGAGGGAGCGCAGCATTGTCAGAGGGGCAGTACTGAGGGAGCGCTGCACTGTTGGAGGGGCAGTACTGAGGGTGCGCTGCACTGTCGGAGGGGCAGTACTGAGAGAGCGCTGCACTGTCGGAGGGGCAGTACTGAGGGAGCGCCGCACTGTCGGAGGGGCAGTGCTGAGGGAGCGCCTCACTATCATAGGGGCAGTACTGAGGGAGCGCCGCACTCTCGGAAGGTCAGTACTGAGGGAGCGCCTCACTATCGTAGGGGCAGTACTGAGGGAGCGCCTCACTATCGTAGGGGCACTACTGAGGGAGCGCTGCACTGTCAGAGGGGCAGTACTGAGGGAGCGCGGCACTGTCGGAGGGGCAGTGCTGAGGGAGCGCCGCACTGTCGGAGGGGCAGTATTGAGGGAGCGCTGCAATGTCGGAGGGGCAGTGCTGAGGGAGCGCTGCACTGTCGGAGGGGCAGTACTGAGGGAGTGCCGCACTGTCGGAGGTGCAGCACTGAGGGAGCGCTGCACTGTTGGAGGGGCAGTACTGAGGGAGCGCTGTACTGTCGGAGGGGCAGTACTGAGGGAGCGCTGCACTGTCGGAGGGGCAGTACTTAGGGAGTGCTGCACTGTCGGAGGGGCAGTACTGAGGGAGCGCTGCACTGTCGGAGGGGCAGCACTGAGGGAGCGCAGCATTGTCAGAAGGGCAGTACTGAGGGAGCGCTGCACTGTCGGAGGGGCAGTACTTAGGGAGTGCTGCACTGTCGGAGGGGCAGTACTGAGGGAGCGCTGCACTGTCGGAGGGGCAGCACTGAGGGAGCGCAGCATTGTCAGAAGGGCAGTACTGAGGGAGCGCTGCACTGTCGGAGGGGCAGTACTGAGGGAGTGCTGCACTGTCGGAGGGGCAGTACTGAGGGAGCACGGCACTGTCGGAGGGGCAGTACTGAGGGAGTGCCGCACTGTCGGAGGGGCAGTTCTGTGGGAGTGCTGCACTGTCAGAGGGGCAGTACTGAGGGAGCGCTGCACTGTCGGAGGAGCAGTACTGAGGGAGTGCCGCACTGTCGGAGGGGCAGTACTGAAGGAGCGCCGCACTGTCAGAGGGGCAGTACTGAGGGAGCGCTGCACTGTCGGAGGGGCAGTGCTGAGGGAGCGCTGCACTGTCGGAGGGGCCGTACTGAGTGAGCGCTGCACTGTCGGAGGAGCAGTACTGAGGGAGCGCTATACTGTCGGAGGGGTAGTACTGAGGGAGTGCCGCACTGTCGGAGGGGCAGCACTGAGGGTGCGCAGCACTGTCGGAGGGGCAGTACTGAGGGAGCACTGCACTGTCGGAAGGGCAGTAGTTAGGGAGTGCTGCACTGTCGGAGGGGCAGGACTGAGGGAGTGCTGCACTGTCGGAGGGGCAGTTCTGAGGGAGCGCTGCACTGTTGGAGGGGCAGTACTGAGGGTGCGCTGCACTGTCGGAGGGGCAGTACTGAGAGAGCGCTGCACTGTCGGAGGGGCAGTACTGAGGGAGCGCCGCACTGTCGGAGGGGCAGTGCTGAGGGCGCGCCTCACTATCATAGGGGCAGTACTGAGGGAGCGCCGCACTCTCGGAAGGTCAGTACTGAGGGAGCGCCTCACTATCGTAGGGGCAGTACTGAGGGAGCGCCTCACTATCGTAGGGGCACTACTGAGGGAGCGCTGCACTGCCAGAGGGGCAGTACTGAGGGAGCGCGGCACTGTCGGAGGGGCAGTGCTGAGGGAGCGCCGCACTGTCGGAGGGGCAGTATTGAGGGAGCGCTGCAATGTCGGAGGGGCAGTGCTGAGGGAGCGCTGCACTGTCGGAGGGGCAGTACTGAGGGAGTGCCGCACTATCGGAGGTGCAGTACTGAGGGAGCGCTGCACTGTTGGAGGGGCAGTACTGAGGGAGCGCTGTACTGTCGGAGGGGCAGTACTGAGGGAGCGCTACACTGTCGGAGGGCAGTACTGAGGGAGCGCTGCACTGTCGGAGGGGAAGTACTGAGGGAGTGCCGCACTGTCGGAGGGCAGCACTGAGGGAGCGCGGCACTGTCGGAGGGGCAGTACTGAGGGAGCGCTGCACTGTCGGAGGGGCAGTACTTAGGGAGTGCTGCACTGTCGGAGGGGCAGTACTGAGGGAGCGCTGCACTGTCGGAGGGGCAGCACTGAGGGAGCGCAGCATTGTCAGAAGGGCAGTACTGAGGGAGCGCTGCACTGTTGGAGGGGCAGTACTTAGGGAGTGCTGCACTGTCGGAGGGGCAGTACTGAGGGAGCGCTGCACTGTCGGAGGGGCAGCACTGAGGGAGCGCAGCATTGTCAGAAGGGCAGTACTGAGGGAGCGCTGCACTGTCGGAGGGGCAGTACTGAGGGAGCGCTGCACTGTCGGAGGGGCAGTACTGAGGGAGCAC
Source organism: Somniosus microcephalus (assembly GCF_052327205.1). Taxonomy (NCBI): domain Eukaryota; kingdom Metazoa; phylum Chordata; class Chondrichthyes; order Squaliformes; family Somniosidae; genus Somniosus; species Somniosus microcephalus. The sequence continues at coordinate 27,160,249 of NW_028225187.1, read as the reverse complement.
GACACTGTCGGAGGGGCAGTACTGAGGGAGTGCCGCACTGTCGGAGGGGCAGTTCTGTGGGAGTGCTGCACTGTCAGAGGGGCAGTACTGAGGGAGCGCTGCACTGTCGGAGGAGCAGTACTGAGGGAGTGCCGCACTGTCGGAGGGGCAGTACTGAAGGAGCGCCGCACTGTCAGAGGGGCAGTACTGAGGGAGCGCAGCACTGTCGGAGGGGCAGTGCTGAGGGAGTGCTGCACTGTCGGAGGGGCCGTACTGAGTGAGCGCTGCACTGTCGGAGGAGCAGTACTGAGGGAGCGCTATACTGTCGGAGGGGTAGTACTGAGGGAGTGCCGCACTGTCGGAGGGGCAGCACTGAGGGTGCGCAGCACTGTCGGAGGGGCAGTACTGAGGGAGCACTGCACTGTCGGAGGGGCAGTAGTTAGGGAGTGCTGCACTGTCGGAGGGGCAGGACTGAGGGAGTGCTGCACTGTCGGAGGGGCAGCACTGAGGGAGCGCAGCATTGTCAGAGGGGCAATATTGAGGGAGCGCTGCACTGTCGGAGGGGCAGTACTGAGGGAGTGCTGCACTGTCAGAGGGGCAGTACTGAGGGAGCGCTGCACTGTCTGAGTGGCAGTACTGAGGGAGTGCCGCACTGTCGGAGGGGCAGTACTGAGGGAGCGCTGCACTGTCGGAGGGGCAGTACTGTGGGAGCGCTGCACTGTCGGAGGGGCCGTACTGAGAGAGCGCTGCACTGTCGGAGGGGCAGTACTGAGGGTGCGCTGCACTGTCGGAGGGGCAGTACTGAGAGAGCGCTGCACTGTCGGAGGGGAAGTACTGAGGGAGCGCTACACTGTCGGAGGGGCAGTACTGAGGGAGCGCTACAATGTCGGAGGGGCAGTACTGAGGGAGCGCTGCACTGTCGGAGGGGTAGTACTGAGGGAGTGCCGCACTGTCGGAGGGGCAGCACTGAGGGAGCACTGCACTGTCGGAGGGGCAGTACTTAGGGAGTGCTGCACTGTCGGAGGGGCAGTACTGAGGGAGCGCTGCACTGTCGGAGGGGCAGCACTGAGGGAGCGCAGCATTGTCAGTGGGCCAGTACTGAGGGAGCGCTGCACTGTCGCAGGGGCAGTACTGAGGGAGTGCTGCACTGTCGGAGGGGCAGTACTGAGGGAGCGCTGCACTGTCGGAGGGGCATAACTGAGGGAGTGCTGCACTGTCGGAGGGGCAGTACTGAGGGAGTGCTGCACTATCGGAGGGGCAGCACTGAGGGAGCGCAGCATTGTCAGAGGGGCAGTACTGAGGGAGCGCTGCACTGTTGGAGGGGCAGTACTGAGGGTGCGCTGCACTGTCGGAGGGGCAGTACTGAGGGAGCGCCGCACTGTCGGAGGGGCAGTACTGAGGGAGCGCCTCACTATCGTAGGGGCAGTACTGAGGGAGCGCCGCACTCTCGGAGGGGCAGTACTGAGGGAGCGCCTCACTATCGTAGGGGCAGTACTGAGGGAGCACCTCACTATCGTAGGGGCACTACTGAGGGAGCGCTACACTGTCGGAGGGGCAGTACTGAGGGAGCGCCGCACTGTCGGAGGGGCAGTGCTGAGGGAGCGCCGCACTGTCGGAGGGGCAGTACTGAGGGAGCGCTGCACTGTCGGAGGGGCAGTGCTGTGGGAGCGCTGCACTGTCGGAGGGGCAGCACTGAGGGAGTGCTGCACTGTCGGAGGGGCAGTACTGAGGGAGCGCTGCACTATCATAGGGGCAGTACTGAGGGAGCGCCGCACTCTCGGAGGGTCAGTACTGAGGGAGCGCCTCACTATCGTAGGGGCAGTACTGAGGGAGCGCCTCACTATCGTAGGGGCACTATTGAGGGAGCGCTGCACTGTCAGAGGGGCAGTACTGAGGGAGCACGGCACTGTCGGAGGGGCAGTGCTGAGGGAGCGCCGCACTGTCGGAGGGGCAGTATTGAGGGAGTGCTGCACTGTCGGAGGGGCAGTGCTGAGGGAGCGCTGCACTGTCGGAGGGGCAGTACTGAGGGAGCGCCGCACTGTCGGAGGGGCCGTACTGAGGGAGCGCTGCACTGTCGGAGGGGCAGTACTGAGGGAGTGCCGCACTGTCGGAGGTGCAGTACTGAGGGAGCGCTGCACTGTTGGAGGGGCAGTACTGAGGGAGCGCTGTACTGTCGGAGGGGCAGTACTGAGGGAGCGCTACACTGTCGGAGGGCAGTACTGAGGGAGCGCTGCACTGTCGGAGGGGAAGTACTGAGGGAGTGCCGCACTGTCGGAGGGCAGCACTGAGGGAGCGCGGCACTGTCGGAGGGGCAGTACTGAGGGAGCGCTGCACTGTCGGAGGGGCAGTACTTAGGGAGTGCTGCACTGTCGGAGGGGCAGTACTGAGGGAGCACGACACTGTCGGAGGGGCAGTACTGAGGGAGTTCCGCACTGTCGGAGGGGCAGTTCTGTGGGAGTGCTGCACTGTCGGAGGGGCCGTACTGAGTGAGCGCTGCACTGTCGGAGGAGCAGTACTGAGGGAGCGCTATACTGTCGGACGGGTAGTACTGAGGGAGTGCCGCACTGTCGGAGGGGCAGCAGTGAGGGTGCGCAGCACTGTCGGAGGGGCAGTACTGAGGGAGCACTGCACTGTCGGAGGGGCAGTAGTTAGGGACTGCTGCACTGTCGGAGGGGCAGGACTGAGGGAGTGCTGCATTGTCGGAGGGGCAGCACTGAGGGAGCACAGCATTGTCAGAGGGGCAATATTGAGGGAGCGCTGCACTGTCGGAGGGGCAGTACTGAGGTAGTGCTGCACTGTTGGAGGGGCAGTACTGAGGGAGCACTACACTGTCGGAGGGGCAGTACTGAGGGAGCGCTGCACTGTCGGAGGGGTAGTACTGAGGGAGTGCCGCACTGTCGGAGGGGCAGCACTGAGGGAGCACTGCACTGTCGGAGGGGGAGTACTTAGGGAGTGCTGCACTGTCGGAGGGGCAGTACTGAGGGAGCGCTGCACTGTCGGAGGGGCAGCACTGAGGGAGCGCAGCATTGTCAGTGGGGCAGTACTGAGGGAGCGCTGCACTGTCGCAGGGGCAGTACTGAGGGAGTGCTGCACTGTCGGAGGGGCAGTACTGAGGGAGCGCTGCACTGTCGGAGGGGCATAACTGAGGGAGTGCTGCACTGTCGGAGGGGCAGTACTGAGGGAGTGCTGCACTGTCGGAGGGGCAGCACTGAGGGAGCGCAGCATTGTCAGAGGGGCAGTACTGAGGGAGCGCTGCACTGTTGGAGGGGCAGTACTGAGGGTGCGCTGCACTGTCGGAGGGGCAGTACTGAGGGAGCGCCGCACTGTCGGAGGGGCAGTACTGAGGGAGCGCCTCACTATCGTAGGGGCACTACTGAGGGAGCGCTACACTGTCGGAGGGGCAGTACTGAGGGAGCGCCGCACTGTCGGAGGGGCAGTGCTGAGGGAGCGCCGCACTGTCGGAGGGGCAGCACTGAGGGAGCGCTGCACTGTCGGAGGGGCAGTGCTGAGGGAGCGCTGCACTGTCGGAGGGGCAGTACTGAGGGAGCGCCGCACTGTCGGAGGGGCCATACTGAGGGAGCGCTGCACTGTCGGAGGGGCAGTACTGAGGGAGCGCTGCACTGTCGGAGGGGCAGTACTGAGGGAGCACTACACTGTCGGAGGGGCAGTACTGAGGGAGTGCTGCACTGTCAGAGGGGCAGTACTGAGGGAGCGCTGCACTGTCCGAGGGGCAGTACTGAGGGAGTGCCGCACTGTCGGAGGGGCAGTACTGAAGGAGCGCCGCACTGTCAGAGGGGCAGTACTGAGGGAGCGCTGCACTGTCGGAGGGGCAGTTCTGAGGGAGCGCTGCACTGTCGGAGGGGCAGCACTGAGGGAGCGCAGAATTGTCAGAGGGGCAGTACTGAGGGAGCGCTGCACTGTTGGAGGGGCAGTACTGAGGGTGCGCTGCACTGTCGGAGGGGCAGTACTGAGAGAGCGCTGCACTGTCGGAGGGGCAGTACTGAGGGAGCGCCGCACTGTCGGAGGGGCAGTGCTGAGGGAGCGCCTCACTATCATAGGGGCAGTACTGAGGGAGCGCCGCACTCTCGGAAGGTCAGTACTGAGGGAGCGCCTCACTATCGTAGGGGCTGTACTGAGGGAGCGCCTCACTATCGTAGGGGCACTACTGAGGGAGCGCTGCACTGTCAGAGGGGCAGTACTGAGGGAGCGCGGCACTGTCGGAGGGGCAGTGCTGAGGGAGCGCCGCACTGTCGGAGGGGCAGTATTGAGGGAGCGCTGCAATGTCGGAGGGGCAGTGCTGAGGGAGCGCTGCACTGTCGGAGGGGCAGTACTGAGGGAGTGCCGCACTGTCGGAGGTGCAGTACTGAGGGAGCGCTGCACTGTTGGAGGGGCAGTACTGAGGGAGCGCTGTACTGTCGGAGGGGCAGTACTGAGGGAGCGCTACACTGTCGGAGGGCAGTACTGAGGGAGCGCTGCACTGTCGGAGGGGAAGTACTGAGGGAGTGCCGCACTGTCGGAGGGAAGCACTGAGGGAGCGCGGCACTGTCGGAGGGGCAGTACTGACGGAGCGCTGCACTGTCGGAGGGGCAGTACTTAGGGAGTGCTGCACTGTCGGAGGGGCAGTACTGAGGGAGCGCTGCACTGTCGGAGGGGCAGCACTGAGGGAGCGCAGCATTGTCAGAAGGGCAGTACTGAGGGAGCGCTGCACTGTCGGAGGGGCAGTACTTAGGGAGTGCTGCACTGTCGGAGGGGCAGTACTGAGGGAGCGCTGCACTGTTGGAGGGGCAGCACTGAGGGAGCGCAGCATTGTCAGAAGGGCAGTACTGAGGGAGCGCTGCACTGTCGGAGGGGCAGTACTGAGGGAGCGCTGCACTGTCGGAGGGGCAGTACTGAGGGAGCACGACACTGTCGGAGGGGCAGTACTGAGGGAGTGCCGCACTGTCGGAGGGGCAGTTCTGTGGGAGTGCTGCACTGTCAGAGGGGCAGTACTGAGGGAGCGCTGCACTGTCGGAGGAGCAGTACTGAGGGAGTGCCGCACTGTCGGAGGGGCAGTACTGAAGGAGCGCCGCACTGTCAGAGGGGCAGTACTGAGGGAGCGCTGCACTGTCGGAGGGGCAGTGCTGAGGGAGCGCTGCACTGTCGGAGGGGCCGTACTGAGTGAGCGCTGCACTGTCGGAGGAGCAGTACTGAGGGAGCGCTATACTGTCGGAGGGGTAGTACTGAGGGAGTGCCGCACTGTCGGAGGGGCAGCACTGAGGGTGCGCAGCACTGTCGGAGGGGCAGTACTGAGGGAGCACTGCACTGTCGGAAGGGCAGTAGTTAGGGAGTGCTGCACTGTCGGAGGGGCAGGACTGAGGGAGTGCTGCACTGTCGGAGGGGCAGTTCTGAGGGAGCGCTGCACTGTTGGAGGGGCAGTACTGAGGGTGCGCTGCACTGTCGGAGGGGCAGTACTGAGAGAGCGCTGCACTGTCGGAGGGGCAGTACTGAGGGAGCGCCGCACTGTCGGAGGGGCAGTGCTGAGGGAGCGCCTCACTATCATAGGGGCAGTACTGAGGGAGCGCCGCACTCTCGGAAGGTCAGTACTGAGGGAGCGCCTCACTATCGTAGGGGCAGTACTGAGGGAGCGCCTCACTATCGTAGGGGCACTACTGAGGGAGCGCTGCACTGCCAGAGGGGCAGTACTGAGGGAGCGCGGCACTGTCGGAGGGGCAGTGCTGAGGGAGCGCCGCACTGTCGGAGGGGCAGTATTGAGGGAGCGCTGCAATGTCGGAGGGGCAGTGCTGAGGGAGCGCTGCACTGTCGGAGGGGCAGTACTGAGGGAGTGCCGCACTATCGGAGGTGCAGTACTGAGGGAGCGCTGCACTGTTGGAGGGGCAGTACTGAGGGAGCGCTGTACTGTCGGAGGGGCAGTACTGAGGGAGCGCTACACTGTCGGAGGGCAGTACTGAGGGAGCGCTGCACTGTCGGAGGGGAAGTACTGAGGGAGTGCCGCACTGTCGGAGGGCAGCACTGAGGGAGCGCGGCACTGTCGGAGGGGCAGTACTGAGGGAGCGCTGCACTGTCGGAGGGGCAGTACTTAGGGAGTGCTGCACTGTCGGAGGGGCAGTACTGAGGGAGCGCTGCACTGTCGGAGGGGCAGCACTGAGGGAGCGCAGCATTGTCAGAAGGGCAGTACTGAGGGAGCGCTGCACTGTCGGAGGGGCAGTACTTAGGGAGTGCTGCACTGTCGGAGGGGCAGTACTGAGGGAGCGCTGCACTGTCGGAGGGGCAGCACTGAGGGAGCGCAGCATTGTCAGAAGGGCAGTACTGAGGGAGCGCTGCACTGTCGGAGGGGCAGTACTGAGGGAGCGCTGCACTGTCGGAGGGGCAGTACTGAGGGAGCACGACACTGTCGGAGGGGCAGTACTGAGGGAGTGCCGCACTGTCGGAGGGGCAGTTCTGTGGGAGTGCTGCACTGTCAGAGGGGCAGTACTGAGGGAGCGCTGCACTGTCGGAGGAGCAGTACTGAGGGAGTGCCGCACTGTCGGAGGGGCAGTACTGAAGGAGCGCCGCACTGTCAGAGGGGCAGTACTGAGGGAGCGCTGCACTGTCGGAGGGGCAGTGCTGAGGGAGCGCTGCACTGTCGGAGGGGCCGTACTGAGTGAGCGCTGCACTGTCGGAGGAGCAGTACTGAGGGAGCGCTATACTGTCGGAGGGGTAGTACTGAGGGAGTGCCGCACTGTCGGAGGGGCAGCACTGAGGGTGCGCAGCACTGTCGGAGGGGCAGTACTGAGGGAGCACTGCACTGTCGGAGGGGCAGTAGTTAGGGAGTGCTGCACTGTCGGAGGGGCAGGACTGAGGGAGTGCTGCACTGTCGGAGGGGCAGCACTGAGGGAGCGCAGCATTGTCAGAGGGGCAATATTGAGGGAGCGCTGCACTGTCGGAGGGGCAGTACTGAGGGAGTGCTGCACTGTCAGAGGGGCAGTACTGAGGGAGCGCTGCACTGTCTGAGTGGCAGTACTGAGGGAGGGCCGCACTGTCGGAGGGGCAGTACTGAGGGAGCGCTGCACTGTCGGAGGGGCAGTACTGTGGGAGCGCTGCACTGTCGGAGGGGCCGTACTGAGAGAGCGCTGCACTGTCGGAGGGGCAGTACTGAGGGTGCGCTGCACTGTCGGAGGGGCAGTACTGAGAGAGCGCTGCACTGTCGGAGGGGAAGTACTGAGGGAGCGCTACACTGTCGGAGGGGCAGTACTGAGGGAGCGCTACAATGTCGGAGGGGCAGTACTGAGGGAGCGCTGCACTGTCGGAGGGGTAGTACTGAGGGAGTGCCGCACTGTCGGAGGGGCAGCACTGAGGGAGCACTGCACTGTCGGAGGGGCAGTACTTAGGGAGTGCTGCACTGTCGGAGGGGCAGTACTGAGGGAGCGCTGCACTGTCGGAGGGGCAGCACTGAGGGAGCGCAGCATTGTCAGTGGGCCAGTACTGAGGGAGCGCTGCACTGTCGCAGGGGCAGTACTGAGGGAGTGCTGCACTGTCGGAGGGGCAGTACTGAGGGAGCGCTGCACTGTCGGAGGGGCATAACTGAGGGAGTGCTGCACTGTCGGAGGGGCAGTACTGAGGGAGTGCTGCACTATCGGAGGGGCAGCACTGAGGGAGCGCAGCATTGTCAGAAGGGCAGTACTGAGGGAGCGCTGCACTGTTGGAGGGGCAGTACTGAGGGTGCGCTGCACTGTCGGAGGGGCAGTACTGAGGGAGCGTCGCACTGTCGGAGGGGCAGTACTGAGGGAGCGCCTCACTATCGTAGGGGCAGTACTGAGGGAGCGCCGCACTCTCGGAGGGGCAGTACTGAGGGAGCGCCTCACTATCGTAGGGGCAGTACTGAGGGAGCACCTCACTATCGTAGGGGCACTACTGAGGGAGCGCTAAACTGTCGGAGGGGCAGTACTGAGGGAGCGCCGCACTGTCGGAGGGGCAGTGCTGAGGGAGCGCCGCACTGTCGGAGGGGCAGTACTGAGAGAGCGCTGCACTGTCGGAGGGGCAGTGCTGTGGGAGCGCTGCACTGTCGGAGGGGCAGCACTGAGGGAGTGCTGCACTGTCGGAGGGGCAGTACTGAGGGAGCGCTGCACTGTCGGAGGGGCATAACTGAGGGAGTGCTGCACTGTCGGAGGGGCAGTACTGAGGGAGTGCTGCACTGTCGGAGGGGCCGTACTGAGAGAGCGCTGCACTGTCGGAGGGGCAGTACTGAGGGAGCGCTGCACTGTCGGAGGGGCAGCACTGAGGGAGCGCAGCATTGTCAGAGGGGCAGTACTGAGGGAGTGCTGCACTGTCGCAGGGGCAGTACTGAGGGAGTGCTGCACTGTCGGAGGGGCAGTACTGAGGGAGCGCTGCACTGTCGGAGGGGCATTACTGAGGGAGTGCTGCACTGTCGGAGGGGCAGTTCTGAGGGAGCGCTGCACTGTCGGAGGGGCAGCACTGAGGGAGCGCAGCATTGTCAGAGGGGCAGTACTGAGGGAGCGCTGCACTGTTGGAGGGGCAGTACTGAGGGTGCGCTGCACTGTCGGAGGGGCAGTACTGAGAGAGCGCTGCACTGTCGGAGGGGCAGTACTGAGGGAGCGCCGCACTGTCGGAGGGGCAGTGCTGAGGGAGCGCCTCACTATCATAGGGGCAGTACTGAGGGAGCGCCGCACTCTCGGAGGGTCAGTACTGAGGGAGCGCCTCACTATCGTAGGGGCAGTACTGAGGGAGCGCCTCACTATCGTAGGGGCACTACTGAGGGAGCGCTGCACTGTCCGAGGGGCAGTACTGAGGGAGCGCGGCACTGTCGGAGGGGCAGTGCTGAGGGAGCGCCGCACTGTCGGAGGGGCAGTATTGAGGGAGCGCTGCACTGTCGGAGGGGCAGTGCTGAGGGAGCACTGCACTGTCGGAGGGGCAGTACTGAGGGAGCGCCGCACTGTCGGAGGGGCCGTACTGAGGGAGCGCTGCACTGTCGGAGGGGCAGTACTGAGGGAGTGCCGCACTGTCGGAGGTGCAGTACTGAGGGAGCGCTGCACTGTTGGAGGGGCAGTACTGAGGGAGCGCTGTACTGTCGGAGGGGCAGTACAGAGGGAGCGCTACACTGTCGGAGGGCAGTACTGAGGGAGCGCTGCACTGTCGGAGGGGAAGTACTGAGGGAGTGCCGCACTGTCGGAGGGCAGCACTGAGGGAGCGCGGCACTGTCGGAGGGGCAGTACTGAGGGAGCGCTGCACTGTCGGAGGGGCAGTACTTAGGGAGTGCTGCACTGTCAGAGGGGCAGTACTGAGGGAGCACGACACTGTCGGAGGGGCAGTACTGAGGGAGTTCCGCACTGTCGGAGGGGCAGTACTGAGGGAGTGCCGCACTGTCGGAGGGGCAGCACTGAGGGTGCGCAGCACTGTCGGAGGGGCAGTACTGAGGGAGCACTGCACTGTCGGAGGGGCAGTAGTTAGGGACTGCTGCACTGTTGGAGGGGCAGGACTGAGGGAGGGCTGCATTGTCGGAGGGGCAGCACTGAGGGAGCGCAGCATTGTCAGAGGGGCAATATTGAGGGAGCGCTGCACTGTCGGAGGGGCAGTACTGAGGTAGTGCTGCACTGTCGGAGGGGCAGTACTGAGGGAGCACTACACTGTCGGAGGGGCAGTACTGAGGGAGTGCTGCACTGTCAGAGGGGCAGTACTGAGGGAGCGCTGCACTGTCGGAGGGGCAGTACTGAGGGAGTTCCGCACTGTCGGAGGGGCAGTTCTGTGGGAGTGCTGCACTGTCGGAGGGGCCGTACTGAGTGAGCGCTGCACTGTCGGAGGAGCAGTACTGAGGGAGCGCTATACTGTCGGACGGGTAGTACTGAGGGAGTGCCGCACTGTCGGAGGGGCAGCACTGAGGGTGCGCAGCACTGTCGGAGGGGCAGTACTGAGGGAGCACTGCACTGTCGGAGGGGCAGTAGTTAGGGACTGCTGCACTGTTGGAGGGGCAGGACTGAGGGAGGGCTGCATTGTCGGAGGGGCAGCACTGCGGGAGCGCAGCATTGTCAGAGGGGCAATATTGAGGGAGCGCTGCACTGTCGGAGGGGCAGTACTGAGGTAGTGCTGCACTGTCGGAGGGGCAGTACTGAGGGAGCACTACACTGTCGGAGGGGCAGTACTGAGGGAGTGCTGCACTGTCAGAGGGGCAGTACTGAGGGAGCGCTGCACTGTCGGAGCGGCAGTACTGAGGGAGTGCCGCACTGTCGGAGGGGCAGTACTGAAGGAGCGCCGCACTGTCGGAGGGGCAGTACTGAAGGAGCGCCGCACTGTCAGAGGGGCAGTACTGAAGGAGCGCTGCACTGTCGGAGGGGCAGTACTGAGGGAGCGCTGCACTGTCGGAGGGGCAGTACTGAGGGAGCGCTACACTGTCGGAGGGGCACTACTGAGGGAGCGCTACAATGTCGGAGGGGCAGTACTGAGGGAGCGCTGCACTTTCGGAGGGGTAGTACTGAGGGAGTGCCGCACTGTCGGAGGGGCAGCACTGAGGGAGCACTGCACTGTCGGAGGGGGAGTACTTAGGGAGTGCTGCACTGTCGGAGGGGCAGTACTGAGGGAGCGCTGCACTGTCGGAGGGGCAGCACTGAGGGAGCGCAGCATTGTCAGTGGGGCAGTACTGAGGGAGCGCTGCACTGTCGCAGGGGCAGTACTGAGGGAGTGCTGCACTGTCGGAGGGGCAGTACTGAGGGAGCGCTGCACTGTCGGAGGGGCATAACTGAGGGAGTGCTGCACTGTCGGAGGGGCAGTACTGAGGGAGTGCTGCACTGTCGGAGGGGGAGCACTGAGGGAGCGCAGCATTGTCAGAGGGGCAGTACTGAGGGAGTGCTGCACTGTTGGAGGGGCAGTACTGAGGGTGCGCTGCACTGTCGGAGGGGCAGTACTGAGGGAGCGCCGCACTGTCGGAGGGGCAGTACTGAGGGAGCGCTGCACTGTCGGAGGGGCAGTACTGAGGGAGCGCTGCACTGTCGGAGGGGCCGTACTGAGAGAGCGCTGCACTGTCGGAGGGGCAGCACTGAGGGAGCGCAGCATTGTCAGAGGGGCAGTACTGAGGGAGTGCTGCACTGTCGCAGGGGCAGTACTGAGGGAGTGCTGCACTGTCGGAGGGGCAGTACTGAGGGAGCGCTGCACTGTCGGAGGGGCATTACTGAGGGAGTGCTGCACTGTCGGAGGGGCAGTTCTGAGGGAGCGCTGCACTGTCGGAGGGGCAGCACTGAGGGAGCGCAGCATTGTCAGAGGGGCAGTACTGAGGGAGCGCTGCACTGTTGGAGGGGCAGTACTGAGGGTGCGCTGCACTGTCGGAGGGGCAGTACTGAGAGAGCGCTGCACTGTCGGAGGGGCAGTACTGAGGGAGCGCCGCACTGTCGGAGGGGCAGTGCTGAGGGAGCGCCTCACTATCATAGGGGCAGTACTGAGGGAGCGCCGCACTCTCGGAGGGTCAGTACTGAGGGAGCGCCTCACTATCGTAGGGGCAGTACTGAGGGAGCGCCTCACTATCGTAGGGGCACTACTGAGGGAGCGCTGCACTGTCAGAGGGGCAGTACTGAGGGAGCGCGGCACTGTCGGAGGGGCAGTGCTGAGGGAGCGCCGCACTGTCGGAGGGGCAGTATTGAGGGAGCGCTGCACTGTCGGAGGGGCAGTGCTGAGGGAGCGCTGCACTGTCGGAGGGGCAGTACTGAGGGAGCGCCGCACTGTCGGAGGGGCCGTACTGAGGGAGCGCTGCACTGTCGGAGGTGCAGTACTGAGGGAGCGCTGCACTGTTGGAGGGGCAGTACTGAGGGAGCGCTGTACTGTCGGAGGGGCAGTACTGAGGGAGCGCTACACTGTCGGAGGGCAGTACTGAGGGAGCGCTGCACTGTCGGAGGGGAAGTACTGAGGGAGTGCCGCACTGTCGGAGGGCAGCACTGAGGGAGCGCGGCACTGTCGGAGGGGCAGTACTGAGGGAGCGCTGCACTGTCGGAGGGGCAGTACTTAGGGAGTGCTGCACTGTCGGAGGGGCAGTACTGAGGGAGCACGACACTGTCGGAGGGGCAGTACTGAGGGAGTTCCGCACTGTCGGAGGGGCAGTTCTGTGGGAGTGCTGCACTGTCGGAGGGGCCGTACTGAGTGAGCGCTGCACTGTTGGAGGAGCAGTACTGAGGGAGCGCTATACTGTCGGACGGGTAGTACTGAGGGAGTGCTGCACTGTCGGAGGGGCAGCACTGAGGGTGCGCAGCACTGTCGGAGGGGCAGTACTGAGGGAGCACTGCACTGTCGGAGGGGCAGTAGTTAGGGACTGCTGCACTGTCGGAGGGGCAGTACTGAGGGAGCACTACACTGTCGGAGGGGCAGTACTGAGGGAGTGCTGCACTGTCAGAGGGGCAGTACTGAGGGAGCGCTGCACCATCGGAGGGGCAGTACTGAGGGAGTGCCGCACTGTCGGAGGGGCAGTACTGAAGGAGCGCCGCACTGTCGGAGGGGCAGTACTGAAGGAGTGCCGCACTGTCAGAGGGGCAGTACTGAAGGAGCGCTGCACTGTCGGAGGGGCAGTACTGAGGGAGCGCTGCACTGTCGGAGGGGCAGTACTGAGGGAGCGCTACACTGTCAGAGGGGCAGTACTGAGGGAGCGCTACAATGTCGGAGGGGCAGTACTGAGAGAGCGCTGCACTGTCGGAGGGGTAGTACTGAGGGAGTGCCGCACTGTCGGAGGGGCAGCACTGAGGGAGCGCTGCACTGTCGGAGGGGCAGCACTGAGGGAGCGCAGCATTGTCAGAAGGGCAGTACTGAGGGAGCGCTGCACTGTCGGAGGGGCAGTACTTAGGGAGTGCTGCACTGTCGGAGGGGCAGTACTGAGGGAGCGCTGCACTGTCGGAGGGGCAGCACTGAGGGAGCGCAGCATTGTCAGAAGGGCAGTACTGAGGGAGCGCTGCACTGTCGGAGGGGCAGTACTGAGGGAGCGCTGCACTGTCGGAGGGGCAGTACTGAGGGAGCACGACACTGTCGGAGGGGCAGTACTGAGGGAGTGCCGCACTGTCGGAGGGGCAGTTCTGTGGGAGTGCTGCACTGTCAGAGGGGCAGTACTGAGGGAGCGCTGCACTGTCGGAGGAGCAGTACTGAGGGAGTGCCGCACTGTCGGAGGGGCAGTACTGAAGGAGCGCCGCACTGTCAGAGGGGCAGTACTGAGGGAGCGCTGCACTGTCGGAGGGGCAGTGCTGAGGGAGCGCTGCACTGTCGGAGGGGCCGTACTGAGTGAGCGCTGCACTGTCGGAGGAGCAGTACTGAGGGAGCGCTATACTGTCGGAGGGGTAGTACTGAGGGAGTGCCGCACTGTCGGAGGGGCAGCACTGAGGGTGCGCAGCACTGTCGGAGGGGCAGTACTGAGGGAGCACTGCACTGTCGGAGGGGCAGTAGTTAGGGAGTGCTGCACTGTCGGAGGGGCAGGACTGAGGGAGTGCTGCACTGTCGGAGGGGCAGGACTGAGGGAGTGCTGCACTGTCGGAGGGGCAGTACTGAGGGAGTGCTGCACTGTCAGAGGGGCAGCACTGAGGGAGCGCTGCACTGTCGGAGTGGCAGTACTGAGGGAGTGCCGCACTGTCGGAGGGGCCGTACTGAGAGAGCGCTGCACTGTCGGAGGGGCAGCACTGAGGGTGCGCTGCACTGTCGGAGGGGCAGTACTGAGAGAGCGCTGCACTGTCGGAGGGGCAGTACTGAGGGTGCGCTGCACTGTCGGAGGGGCAGTACTGAGAGAGCGCTGCACTGTCGGAGGGGAAGTACTGAGGGAGCGCTACACTGTCGGAGGGGCAGTACTGAGGGAGCGCTACAATGTCGGAGGGGCAGTACTGAGGAAGCGCTGCACTGTCGGAGGGGTAGTACTGAGGGAGTGCCGCACTGTCGGAGGGGCAGCACTGAGGGAGCACTGCACTGTCGGAGGGGCAGTACTTAGGGAGTGCTGCACTGTCAGAGGGGCAGTACTGAGGGAGCGCTGCACTGTCGGAGGGGCAGCACTGAGGGAGCGCAGCATTGTCAGTGGGCCAGTACTGAGGGAGCGCTGCACTGTCGCAGGGGCAGTACTGAGGGAGTGCTGCACTGTCGGAGGGGCAGTACTGAGGGAGCGCTGCACTGTCGGAGGGGCATAACTGAGGGAGTGCTGCACTGTCGGAGGGGCAGTACTGAGGGAGTGCTGCACTGTCGGAGGGGCAGCACTGAGGGAGCGCAGCATTGTCAGAGGGGAAGTACTGAGGGAGCGCTGCACTGTTGGAGGGGCAGTACTGAGGGTGCGCTGCACTGTCGGAGGGGCAGTACTGAGGGAGCGCCGCACTGTCGGAGGGGCAGTACTGAGGGAGCGCCTCACTATCGTAGGGGCAGTACTGAGGGAGCGCCGCACTCTCGGAGGGGCAGTACTGAGGGAGCGCCTCACTATCGTAGGGGCAGTACTGAGGGAGCGCCTCACTATCGTAGGGGCACTACTGAGGGAGCGCTACACTGTCGGAGGGGCAGTACTGAGGGAGCGCCGCACTGTCGGAGGGGCAGTGCTGAGGGAGCGCCGCACTGTCGGAGGGGCAGTACTGAGGGAGCGCTGCACTGTCGGAGGGGCAGTGCTGTGGGAGCGCTGCACTGTCGGAGGGGCAGCACTGAGGGAGTGCTGCACTGTCGGAGGGGCAGTACTGAGGGAGCGCTGCACTGTCGGAGGGGCATAACTGAGGGAGTGCTGCACTGTCGGAGGGGCAGTACTGAGGGAGTGCTGCACTGTCGGAGGGGCAGCACTGAGGGAGCGCAGCATTGTCAGAGGGGCAGTACTGAGGGAGCGCTGCACTGTTGGAGGGGCAGTACTGAGGGTGCGCTGCACTGTCGGAGGGGCAGTACTGAGGGAGCGCCGCACTGTCGGAGGGGCAGTACTGAGGGAGCGCTGCACTGTCGGAGGGGCAGTACTGAGGGAGCGCTGCACTGTCGGAAGGGCCGTACTGAGAGAGCACTGCACTGTCGGAGGGGCAGTACTGAGGGAGCGCTGCACTGTCGGAGGGGCAGCACTGAGGGAGCGCAGCATTGTCAGAGGGGCAGTACTGAGGGAGTGCTGCACTGTCGCAGGGGCAGTACTGAGGGAGTGCTGCACTGTCGGAGGGGCAGTACTGAGGGAGCGCTGCACTGTCGGAGGGGCATTACTGAGGGAGTGCTGCACTGTCGGAGGGGCAGTTCTGAGGGAGCGCTGCACTGTCGGAGGGGCAGCACTGAGGGAGCGCAGCATTGTCAGAGGGGCAGTACTGAGGGAGCGCTGCACTGTTGGAGGGGCAGTACTGAGGGTGCGCTGCACTGTCGGAGGGGCAGTACTGAGAGAGCGCTGCACTGTCGGAGGGGCAGTACTGAGGGAGCGCCGCACTGTCGGAGGGGCAGTGCTGAGGGAGCGCCTCACTATCATAGGGGCAGTACTGAGGGAGCGCCGCACTCTCGGAGGGTCAGTACTGAGGGAGCGCCTCACTATCGTAGGGGCAGTACTGAGGGAGCGCCTCACTATCGTAGGGGCACTACTGGGGGAGCGCTGCACTGTCCGACGGGCAGTACTGAGGGAGCGCGGCACTGTCGGAGGGGCAGTGCTGAGGGAGCGCCGCACTGTCGGAGGGGCAGTATTGAGGGAGCGCTGCACTGTCGGAGGGGCAGTGCTGAGGGAGCGCTGCACTGTCGGAGGGGCAGTACTGAGGGAGCGCCGCACTGTCAGAGGGGCCGTACTGAGGGAGCGCTGCACTGTCGGAGGGGCAGTACTGAGGGAGTGCCGCACTGTCGGAGGTGCAGTACTGAGGGAGCGCTGCACTGTTGGAGGGGCAGTACTGAGGGAGCGCTGTACTGTCGGAGGGGCAGTACTGAGGGAGCGCTGCACTGTCGGAGGGCAGTACTGAGGGAGCGCTGCACTGTCGGAGGGGAAGTGCTGAGGGAGTGCCGCACTGTCGGAGGGCAGCACTGAGGGAGCGCGGCACTGTTGGAGGGGCAGTACTGAGGGAGCGCTGCACTGTCGGAGGGGCAGTACTTAGGGAGTGCTGCACTGTCGGAGGGGCAGTACTGAGGGAGCACGACACTGTCGGAGGGGCAGTACTGAGGGAGTTCCGCACTGTCGGAGGGGCAGTTCTGTGGGAGTGCTGCACTGTCGGAGGGGCCGTACTGAGTGAGCGCTGCACTGTCGGAGGAGCAGTACTGAGGGAGCGCTATACTGTCGGACGGGTAGTACTGAGGGAGTGCCGCACTGTCGGAGGGGCAGCACTGAGGGTGCGCAGCACTGTCGGAGCGGCAGTACTGAGGGAGCACTGCACTGTCGGAGGGGCAGTAGTTAGGGACTGCTGCACTGTCGGAGGGGCAGGACTGAGGGAGTGCTGCATTGTCGGAGGGGCAGCACTGAGGGAGCACAGCATTGTCAGAGGGGCAATATTGAGGGAGCGCTGCACTGTCGGAGGGGCAGTACTGAGGTAGTGCTGCACTGTCGGAGGGGCAGTACTGAGGGAGCACTACACTGTCGGAGGGGCAGTACTGAGGGAGTGCTGCACTGTCAGAGCGGCAGTACTGAGGGAGCGCTGCACTGTCGGAGGGGCAGTACTGAGGGAGTGCCGCACTGTCGGAGGGGCAGTACTGAAGGAGCGCCGCACTGTCGGAGGGGCAGTACTGAAGGAGCGCCGCACTGTCAGAGGGGCAGTACTGAAGGAGCGCTGCACTGTCAGAGGGGCAGTACTGAGGGAGCGCTGCACTGTCGGAGGGGCAGTACTGAGGGAGCGCTACACTGTCGGAGGGGCAGTACTGAGGGAGCGCTACAAAGTCGGAGGGGCAGTACTGAGGGAGCGCTGCACTGTCGGAGGGGTAGTACTGAGGGAGTGCCGCACTGTCGGAGGGGCAGCACTGAGGGAGCACTGCACTGTCGGAGGGGGAGTACTTAGGGAGTGCTGCACTGTCGGATGGGCAGTACTGAGGGAGCGCTGCACTGTCGGAGGGGCAGCACTGAGGGTGCGCTGCACTGTCGGAGGGGCAGTACTGAGAGAGCGCTGCACTGTCGGAGGGGCAGTACTGAGGGTGCGCTGCACTGTCGGAGGGGCAGTACTGAGAGAGCGCTGCACTGTCGGAGGGGAAGTACTGAGGGAGCGCTACACTGTCGGAGGGGCAGTACTGAGGGAGCGCTACAATGTCGGAGGGGCAGTACTGAGGAAGCGCTGCACTGTCGGAGGGGTAGTACTGAGGGAGTGCCGCACTGTCGGAGGGGCAGCACTGAGGGAGCACTGCACTGTCGGAGGGGCCGTACTGAGGGAGCGCTGCACTGTCGGAGGGGCAGTACTGAGGGAGTGCCGCACTGTCGGAGGTGCAGTACTGAGGGAGCGCTGCACTGTTGGAGCGGCAGTACTGAGGGAGCGCTGTACTGTCGGAGGGGCAGTACTGAGGGAGCGCTACACTGTCCGAGGGCAGTACTGAGGGAGCGCTGCACTGTCGGAGGGGAAGTACTGAGGGAGTGCCGCACTGTCGGAGGGCAGCACTGAGGGAGCGCGGCACTGTCGGAGGGGCAGTACTGAGGGAGCGCTGCACTGTCGGAGGGGCAGTACTTAGGGAGTGCTGCACTGTCGGAGGGGCAGTACTGAGGGAGCACGACACTGTCGGAGGGGCAGTACTGAGGGAGTTCCGCACTGTCGGAGGGGCAGTTCTGTGGGAGTGCTGCACTGTCGGAGGGGCAGTAGTTAGGGACTGCCGCACTGTCGGAGGGGCAGTTCTGTGGGAGTGCTGCACTGTCAGAGGGGCAGTACTGAGGGAGCGCTGCACTGTCGGAGGAGCAGTACTGAGGGAGTGCCGCACTGTCGGAGGGGCAGTACTGAAGGAGCGCCGCACTGTCAGAGGGGCAGTACTGAGGGAGCGCTGCACTGTCGGAGGGGCAGTGCTGAGGGAGCGCTGCACTGTCGGAGGGGCCGTACTGAGTGAGCGCTGCACTGTCGGAGGAGCATTACTGAGGGAGCGCTATACTGTCGGAGGGGTAGTACTGAGGGAGTGCCGCACTGTCGGAGGGGCAGCACTGAGGGTGCGCAGCACTGTCGGAGGGGCAGTACTGAGGGAGCACTGCACTGTCGGAGGGGCAGTAGTTAGGGAGTGCTGCACTGTCGGTGGGGCAGGACTGAGGGAGTGCTGCACTGTCGGAGGGGCAGCACTGAGGGAGCGCAGCATTGTCAGAGGGGCAATATTGAGGGAGCGCTGCACTGTCGGAGGGGCAGTACTGAGGGAGTGCTGCAATGTCAGAGGGGCAGTACTGAGGGAGCGCTGCACTGTCGGAGTGGCAGTACTGAGGGAGTGCCGCACTGTCGGAGGGGCCGTACTGAGAGAGCGCTGCACTGTCGGAGGGGCAGCACTGAGGGTGCGCTGCACTGTCGGAGGGGCAGTACTGAGAGAGTGCTGCACTGTCGGAGGGGCAGTACTGAGGGTGCGCTGCACTGTCGGAGGGGCAGTACTGAGAGAGCGCTGCACTGTCGGAGGGGAAGTACTGAGGGAGCGCTACACTGTCGGAGGGGCAGTACTGAGGGAGCGCTACAATGTCGGAGGGGCAGTACTGAGGAAGCGCTGCACTGTCGGAGGGGTAGTACTGAGGGAGTGCCGCACTGTCGGAGGGGCAGCACTGAGGGAGCACTGCACTGTCGGAGGGGCAGTACTTAGGGAGTGCTGCAATGTCGGAGGGGCAGTACTGAGGGAGCGCTGCACTGTCGGAGGGGCAGCACTGAGGGAGCGCAGCATTGTCAGTGGGCCAGTACTGAGGGAGCGCTGCACTGTCGCAGGGGCAGTACTGAGGGAGTGCTGCACTGTCGGAGGGGCAGTACTGAGGGAGCGCTGCACTGTCGGAGGGGCATAACTGAGGGAGTGCTGCACTGTCGGAGGGGCAGTACTGAGGGAGTGCTGCACTGTCGGAGGGGCAGCACTGAGGGAGCGCAGCATTGTCAGAGGGGCAGTACTGAGGGAGCGCTGCACTGTTGGAGGGGCAGTACTGAGGGTGCGCTGCACTGTCGGAGGGGCAGTACTGAGGGAGCGCCTCACTATCGTAGGGGCAGTACTGAGGGAGCGCCGCACTCTCGGAGGGGCAGTACTGAGGGAGCGCCTCACTATCGTAGGGGCAGTACTGAGGGAGCGCCTCACTATCGTAGGGGCACTACTGAGGGAGCGCTACACTGTCGGAGGGGCAGTACTGAGGGAGCGCCGCACTGTCGGAGGGGCAGTGCTGAGGGAGCGCCGCACTGTCGGAGGGGCAGTACTGAGGGAGCGCTGCACTGTCGGAGGGGCAGTGCTGTGGGAGCGCTGCACTTTCGGAGGGGCAGCACTGAGGGAGTGCTGCACTGTCGGAGGGGCAGTACTGAGGGAGCGCTGCACTGTCGGAGGGGCATAACTGAGGGAGTGCTGCACTGTCGGAGGGGCAGTACTGAGGGAGTGCTGCACTGTCGGAGGGGCAGCACTGAGGGAGCGCAGCATTGTCAGAGGGGCAGTACTGAGGGAGCGCTGCACTGTTGGAGGGGCAGTACTGAGGGTGCGCTGCACTGTCGGAGGGGCAGTACTGAGGGAGCGCCGCACTGTCGGAGGGGCAATACTGAGGGAGCGCTGCACTGTCGGAAGGGCAGTACTGAGGGAGCGCTGCACTGTCGGAGGGGCCGTACTGAGAGAGCACTGCACTGTCGGAGGGGCAGTACTGAGGGAGCGCTGCACTGTCGGAGGGGCAGCACTGAGGGAGCGCAGCATTGTCAGAGGGGCAGTACTGAGGGAGTGCTGCACTGTCGCAGGGGCAGTACTGAGGGAGTGCTGCACTGTCGGAGGGGCAGTACTGAGGGAGCGCTGCACTGTCGGAGGGGCATTACTGAGGGAGTGCTGCACTGTCGGAGGGGCAGTTCTGAGGGAGCGCTGCACTGTCGGAGGGGCAGCACTGAGGGAGCGCAGCATTGTCAGAGGGGCAGTACTGAGGGAGCGCTGCACTGTTGGAGGGGCAGTACTGAGGGTGCGCTGCACTGTCGGAGGGGCAGTACTGAGAGAGCGCTGCACTGTCGGAGGGGCAGTACTGAGGGAGCGCCGCACTGTCGGAGGGGCAGTGCTGAGGGAGCGCCTCACTATCATAGGGGCAGTACTGAGGGAGCGCCTCACTCTCGGAGGGTCAGTACTGAGGGAGCGCCTCACTATCGTAGGGGCAGTACTGAGGGAGCGCCTCACTATCGTAGGGGCACTACTGAGGGAGCGCTGCACTGTCCGAGGGGCAGTACTGAGGGAGCGCGGCACTGTCGGAGGGGCAGTGCTGAGGGAGCGCCGCACTGTCGGAGGGGCAGTATTGAGGGAGCGCTGCACTGTCGGAGGGGCAGTGCTGAGGGAGCGCTGGACTGTCGGAGGGGCAGTACTGAGGGAGCGCCGCACTGTCGGAGGGGCCGTACTGAGGGAGTGCTGCACTGTCGGAGGGGCAGTACTGAGGGAGTGCCGCACCGTCGGAGGTGCAGTACTGAGGGAGCGCTGCACTGTTGGAGGGGCAGTACTGAGGGAGCGCTGTACTGTCGGAGGGGCAGTACTGAGGGAGCGCTACACTGTCGGAGGGCAGTACTGAGGGAGCGCTGCACTGTCGGAGGGGAAGTACTGAGGGAGTGCCGCACTGTCGGAGGGCAGCACTGAGGGAGCGCGGCACTGTCGGAGGGGCAGTACTGAGGGAGCGCTGCACTGTCGGAGGGGCAGTACTTAGGGAGTGCTGCACTGTCGGAGGGGCAGTACTGAGGGAGCACAACACTGTCGGAGGGGCAGTACTGAGGGAGTTCCGCACTGTCGGAGGGGCAGTTCTGTGGGAGTGCTGCACTGTCGGAGGGGCCGTACTGAGTGAGCGCTGCACTGTCGGAGGAGCAGTACTGAGGGAGCGCTATACTGTCGGACGGGTAGTACTGAGGGAGTGCCGCACTGTCGGAGGGGCAGCACTGAGGGTGCGCAGCACTGTCGGAGGGGCAGTACTGAGGGAGCACTGCACTGTCGGAGGGGCAGTAGTTAGGGACGGCTGCACTGTCGGAGGGGCAGGACTGAGGGAGTGCTGCATTGTCGGAGGGGCAGCACTGAGGGAGCACAGCATTGTCAGAGGGGCAATATTGAGGGAGCGCTGCACTGTCGGAGGGGCAGTACTGAGGTAGTGCTGCACTGTCGGAGGGGCAGTACTGAGGGAGCACTACACTGTCGGAGGGGCAGTACTGAGGGAGTGCTGCACTGTCAGAGCGGCAGTACTGAGGGAGCGCAGCACTGTCGGAGGGGCAGTACTGAGGGAGTGCCGCACTGTCGGAGGGGCAGTACTGAAGGAGCGCCGCACTGTCGGAGGGGCAGTACTGAAGGAGCGCCGCACTGTCAGAGGGGCAGTACTGAAGGAGCGCTGCACTGTCAGAGGGGCAGTACTGAGGGAGCGCTGCACTGTCGGAGGGGCAGTACTGAGGGAGCGCTACACTGTCGGAGGGGCAGTACTGAGGGAGCGCTACAATGTCGGAGGGGCAGTACTGAGGGAGCGCTGCACTGTCGGAGGGGTAGTACTGAGGGAGTGCCGCACTGTCGGAGGGGCAGCACTGAGGGAGCACTGCACTGTCGGAGGGGGAGTACTTAGAGAGTGCTGCACTGTCGGAGGGGCAGTACTGAGGGAGCGCTGCACTGTCGGAGGGGCAGCACTGAGGGTGCGCTGCACTGTCGGAGGGGCAGTACTGAGAGAGCGCTGCACTGTCGGAGGGGCAGTACTGAGGGTGCGCTGCACTGTCGGAGGGGCAGTACTGAGAGAGCGCTGCACTGTCGGAGGGGAAGTACTGAGGGAGAGCTACACTGTCGGAGGGGCAGTACTGAGGGAGCGCTACAATGTCGGAGGGGCAGTACTGAGGAAGCGCTGCACTGTCGGAGGGTTAGTACTGAGGGAGTGCCGCACTGTCGGAGGGGCAGCACTGAGGGAGCACTGCACTGTCGGAGGGGCAGTACTTAGGGAGTGCTGCACTGTCGGAGGGGCAGTACTGAGGGAGCGCTGCACTGTCGGAGGGGCAGCACTGAGGGAGCGCAGCATTGTCAGTGGGCCAGTACTGAGGGAGCGCTGCACTGTCGCAGGGGCAGTACTGAGGGAGTGCTGCACTGTCGGAGGGGCAGTACTGAGGGAGCGCTGCACTGTCGGAGGGGCATAACTGAGGGAGTGCTGCACTGTCGGAGGGGCAGTACTGAGGGAGTGCTGCACTGTCGGAGGGGCAGCACTGAGGGAGCACTGCACTGTCGGAGGGGCATAACTGAGGGAGTGCTGCACTGTCGGAGGGGCAGTACTGAGGGAGTGCTGCACTGTCGGAGGGGCAGCACTGAGGGAGCGCAGCATTGTCAGAGGGGAAGTACTGAGGGAGCGCTGCACTGTTGGAGGGGCAGTACTGAGGGTGCGCTGCACTGTCGGAGGGGCAGTACTGAGGGAGCGCCGCACTGTCGGAGGGGCAGTACTGAGGGAGCGCCTCACTATCGTAGGGGCAGTACTGAGGGAGCGCCGCACTCTCGGAGGGGCAGTACTGAGGGAGCGCCTCACTATCGTAGGGGCAGTACTGAGGGAGCGCCTCACTATCGTAGGGGCACTACTGAGGGAGCGCTACACTGTCGGAGGGGCAGTACTGAGGGAGCGCCGCACTGTCGGAGGGGCAGTGCTGAGGGAGCGCCGCACTGTCGGAGGGGCAGTACTGAGGGAGCGCTGCACTGTCGGAGGGGCAGTGCTGTGGGAGCGCTGCACTGTCGGAGGGGCAGCACTGAGGGAGTGCTGCACTGTCGGAGGGGCAGTACTGAGGGAGCGCTGCACTGTCGGAGGGGCATAACTGAGGGAGTGCTGCACTGTCGGAGGGGCAGTACTGAGGGAGTGCTGCACTGTCGGAGGGGCAGCACTGAGGGAGCGCAGCATTGTCAGAGGGGCAGTACTGAGGGAGCGCTGCACTGTTGGAGGGGCAGTACTGAGGGTGCGCTGCACTGTCGGAGGGGCAGTACTGAGGGAGCGCCGCACTGTCGGAGGGGCAGTACTGAGGGAGCGCTGCACTGTCGGAGGGGCAGTACTGAGGGAGCGCTGCACTGTCGGAAGGGCCGTACTGAGAGAGCACTGCACTGTCGGAGGGGCAGTACTGAGGGAGCGCTGCACTGTCGGAGGGGCAGCACTGAGGGAGCGCAGCATTGTCAGAGGGGCAGTACTGAGGGAGTGCTGCACTGTCGCAGGGGCAGTACTGAGGGAGTGCTGCACTGTCGGAGGGGCAGTACTGAGGGAGCGCTGCACTGTCGGAGGGGCATTACTGAGGGAGTGCTGCACTGTCGGAGGGGCAGTTCTGAGGGAGCGCTGCACTGTCGGAGGGGCAGCACTGAGGGAGCGCAGCATTGTCAGAGGGGCAGTACTGAGGGAGCGCTGCACTGTTGGAGGGGCAGTACTGAGGGTGCGCTGCACTGTCGGAGGGGCAGTACTGAGAGAGCGCTGCACTGTCGGAGGGGCAGTACTGAGGGAGCGCCGCACTGTCGGAGGGGCAGTGCTGAGGGAGCGCCTCACTATCATAGGGGCAGTACTGAGGGAGCGCCGCACTCTCGGAGGGTCAGTACTGAGGGAGCGCCTCACTATCGTAGGGGCAGTACTGAGGGAGCGCCTCACTATCGTAGGGGCACTACTGAGGGAGCGCTGCACTGTCCGAGGGGCAGTACTGAGGGAGCGCGGCACTGTCGGAGGGGCAGTGCTGAGGGAGCGCCGCACTGTCGGAGGGGCAGTATTGAGGGAGCGCTGCACTGTCGGAGGGGCAGTGCTGAGGGAGCGCTGCACTGTCGGAGGGGCAGTACTGAGGGAGCGCCGCACTGTCGGAGGGGCCGTACTGAGGGAGCGCTGCACTGTCGGAGGGGCAGTACTGAGGGAGTGCCGCACTGTCGGAGGTGCAGTACTGAGGGAGCGCTGCACTGTTGGAGGGGCAGTACTGAGGGAGCGCTGTACTGTCGGAGGGGCAGTACTGAGGGAGCGCTGCACTGTCGGAGGGCAGTACTGAGGGAGCGCTGCACTGTCGGAGGGGAAGTGCTGAGGGAGTGCCGCACTGTCGGAGGGCAGCACTGAGGGAGCGCGGCACTGTCGGAGGGGCAGTACTGAGGGAGCGCTGCACTGTCGGAGGGGCAGTACTTAGGGAGTGCTGCACTGTCGGAGGGGCAGTACTGAGGGAGCACGACACTGTCGGAGGGGCAGTACTGAGGGAGTTCCGCACTGTCGGAGGGGCAGTTCTGTGGGAGTGCTGCACTGTCGGAGGTGCCGTACTGAGTGAGCGCTGCACTGTCGGAGGAGCAGTACTGAGGGAGCGCTATACTGTCGGACGGGTAGTACTGAGGGAGTGCCGCACTGTCGGAGGGGCAGCACTGAGGGTGCGCAGCACTGTCGGAGGGGCAGTACTGAGGGAGCACTGCACTGTCGGAGGGGCAGTAGTTAGGGACTGCTGCACTGCCGGAGGGGCAGGACTGAGGGAGTGCTGCATTGTCGGAGGGGCAGCACTGAGGGAGCACAGCATTGTCAGAGGGGCAATATTGAGGGAGCGCTGCACTGTCGGAGGGGCAGTACTGAGGTAGTGCTGCACTGTCGGAGGGGCAGTACTGAGGGAGCACTACACTGTCGGAGGGGCAGTACTGAGGGAGTGCTGCACTGTCAGAGCGGCAGTACTGAGGGAGCGCTGCACTGTCGGAGGGGCAGTACTGAGGGAGTGCCGCACTGTCGGAGGGGCAGTACTGAAGGAGCGCCGCACTGTCGGAGGGGCAGTACTGAAGGAGCGCCGCACTGTCAGAGGGGCAGTACTGAAGGAGCGCTGCACTGTCAGAGGGGCAGTACTGAGGGAGCGCTGCACTGTCGGAGGGGCAGTACTGAGGGAGCGCTACACTGTCGGAGGGGCAGTACTGAGGGAGCGCTACAATGTCGGAGGGGCAGTACTGAGGGAGCGCTGCACTGTCAGAGGGGTAGTACTGAGGGAGTGCCGCACTGTCGGAGGGGCAGCACTGAGGGAGCACTGCACTGTCGGAGGGGGAGTACTTAGGGAGTGCTGCACTGTCGGAGGGGCAGTGCTGAGGGAGCGCCTCACTGTCGGAGGGGCAGCACTGAGGGTGCGCTGCACTGTCGGAGGGGCAGTACTGAGAGAGCGCTGCACTGTCGGAGGGGCAGTACTGAGGGTGCGCTGCACTGTCGGAGGGGCAGTACTGAGAGAGCGCTGCACTGTCGGAGGGGAAGTACTGAGGGAGCGCTACACTGTCGGAGGGGCAGTACTGAGGGAGCGCTACAATGTCGGAGGGGCAGTACTGAGGAAGCGCTGCACTGTCGGAGGGGTAGTACTGAGGGAGTGCCGCACTGTCGGAGGGGCAGCACTGAGGGAGCACTGCACTGTCGGAGGGGCCGTACTGAGGGAGCGCTGCACTGTCGGAGGGGCAGTACTGAGGGAGTGCCGCACTGTCGGAGGTGCAGTACTGAGGGAGCGCTGCACTGTTGGAGGGGCAGTACTGAGGGAGCGCTGTACTGTCGGAGGGGCAGTACTGAGGGAGCGCTACACTGTCCGAGGGCAGTACTGAGGGAGCGCTGCACTGTCGGAGGGGAAGTACTGAGGGAGTGCCGCACTGTCGGAGGGCAGCACTGAGGGAGCGCGGCACTGTCGGAGGGGCAGTACTGAGGGAGCGCTGCACTGTCGGAGGGGCAGTACTTAGGGAGTGCTGCACTGTCGGAGGGGCAGTACTGAGGGAGCACGACACTGTCGGAGGGGCAGTACTGAGGGAGTTCCGCACTGTCGGAGGGGCAGTTCTGTGGGAGTGCTGCACTGTCGGAGGGGCCGTACTGAGTGAGCGCTGCACTGTCGGAGGAGCAGTACTGAGGGAGCGCTATACTGTCGGACGGGTAGTACTAAGGGAGTGCTGCACTGTCGGAGGGGCAGCACTGAGGGTGCGCAGCACTGTCGGAGGGGCAGTACTGAGGGAGCACTGCACTGTCGGAGGGGCAGTAGTTAGGGACTGCTGCACTGTCGGAGGGGCAGTACTGAGGGAGCACTACACTGTCGGAGGGGCAGTACTGAGGGAGTGCTGCACTGTCAGAGGGGCAGTACTGAGGGAGCGCTGCACCGTCGGAGGGGCAGTACTGAGGGAGTGCCGCACTGTCGGAGGGGCAGTACTGAAGGAGCGCCGCACTGTCGGAGGGGCAGTACTGAGGGAGCGCTGCACTGTCGGAGGGGCAGTACTTAGGGAGTGCTGCACTGTCGGAGGGGCAGTACTGAGGGAGCACGACACTGTCGGAGGGGCAGTACTGAGGGAGTTCCGCACTGTCGGAGGGGCAGTTCTGTGGGAGTGCTGCACTGTCGGAGGGGCAGTAGTTAGGGACTGCCGCACTGTCGGAGGGGCAGTTCTGTGGGAGTGCTGCACTGTCAGAGGGGCAGTACTGAGGGAGCGCTGCACTGTCGGAGGAGCAGTACTGAGGGAGTGCCGCACTGTCGGAGGGGCAGTACTGAAGGAGCGCCGCACTGTCAGAGGGGCAGTACTGAGGGAGCGCTGCACTGTCGGAGGGGCAGTGCTGAGGGAGCGCTGCACTGTCGGAGGGGCCGTACTGAGTGAGCGCTGCACTGTCGGAGGAGCATTACTGAGGGAGCGCTATACTGTCGGAGGGGTAGTACTGAGGGAGTGCCGCACTGTCGGAGGGGCAGCACTGAGGGTGCGCAGCACTGTCGGAGGGGCAGTACTGAGGGAGCACTGCACTGTCGGAGGGGCAGTAGTTAGGGAGTGCTGCACTGTCGGTGGGGCAGGACTGAGGGAGTGCTGCACTGTCGGAGGGGCAGTACTGAGGGAGTGCTGCAATGTCAGAGGGGCAGTACTGAGGGAGCGCTGCACTGTCGGAGTGGCAGTACTGAGGGAGTGCCGCACTGTCGGAGGGGCCGTACTGAGAGAGCGCTGCACTGTCGGAGGGGCAGCACTGAGGGTGCGCTGCACTGTCGGAGGGGCAGTACTGAGAGAGTGCTGCACTGTCGGAGGGGCAGTACTGAGGGTGCGCTGCACTGTCGGAGGGGCAGTACTGAGAGAGCGCTGCACTGTCGGAGGGGAAGTACTGAGGGAGCGCTACACTGTCGGAGGGGCAGTACTGAGGGAGCGCTACAATGTCGGAGGGGCAGTACTGAGGAAGCGCTGCACTGTCGGAGGGGTAGTACTGAGGGAGTGCCGCACTGTCGGAGGGGCAGCACTGAGGGAGCACTGCACTGTCGGAGGGGCAGTACTTAGGGAGTGCTGCAATGTCGGAGGGGCAGTACTGAGGGAGCGCTGCACTGTCGGAGGGGCAGCACTGAGGGAGCGCAGCATTGTCAGTGGGCCAGTACTGAGGGAGCGCTGCACTGTCGCAGGGGCAGTACTGAGGGAGTGCTGCACTGTCGGAGGGGCAGTACTGAGGGAGCGCTGCACTGTCGGAGGGGCAGTTCTGTGGGAGTGCTGCACTGTCGGAGGGGCAGTTCTGTGGGAGTGCTGCACTGTCGGAGGGGCAGTAGTTAGGGACTGCCGCACTGTCGGAGGGGCAGTTCTGTGGGAGTGCTGCACTGTCAGAGGGGCAGTACTGAGGGAGCGCTGCACTGTCGGAGGAGCAGTACTGAGGGAGTGCCGCACTGTCGGAGGGGCAGTACTGAAGGAGCGCCGCACTGTCAGAGGGGCAGTACTGAGGGAGCGCTGCACTGTCGGAGGGGCAGTGCTGAGGGAGCGCTGCACTGTCGGAGGGGCCGTACTGAGTGAGCGCTGCACTGTCGGAGGAGCATTACTGAGGGAGCGCTATACTGTCGGAGGGGTAGTACTGAGGGAGTGCCGCACTGTCGGAGGGGCAGCACTGAGGGTGCGCAGCACTGTCGGAGGGGCAGTACTGAGGGAGCACTGCACTGTCGGAGGGGCAGTAGTTAGGGAGTGCTGCACTGTCGGTGGGGCAGGACTGAGGGAGTGCTGCACTGTCGGAGGGGCAGCACTGAGGGAGCGCAGCATTGTCAGAGGGGCAATATTGAGGGAGCGCTGCACTGTCGGAGGGGCAGTACTGAGGGAGTGCTGCAATGTCAGAGGGGCAGTACTGAGGGAGCGCTGCACTGTCGGAGTGGCAGTACTGAGGGAGTGCCGCACTGTCGGAGGGGCCGTACTGAGAGAGCGCTGCACTGTCGGAGGGGCAGCACTGAGGGTGCGCTGCACTGTCGGAGGGGCAGTACTGAGAGAGTGCTGCACTGTCGGAGGGGCAGTACTGAGGGTGCGCTGCACTGTCGGAGGGGCAGTACTGAGAGAGCGCTGCACTGTCGGAGGGGAAGTACTGAGGGAGCGCTACACTGTCGGAGGGGCAGTACTGAGGGAGCGCTACAATGTCGGAGGGGCAGTACTGAGGAAGCGCTGCACTGTCGGAGGGGTAGTACTGAGGGAGTGCCGCACTGTCGGAGGGGCAGCACTGAGGGAGCACTGCACTGTCGGAGGGGCAGTACTTAGGGAGTGCTGCAATGTCGGAGGGGCAGTACTGAGGGAGCGCTGCACTGTCGGAGGGGCAGCACTGAGGGAGCGCAGCATTGTCAGTGGGCCAGTACTGAGGGAGCGCTGCACTGTCGCAGGGGCAGTACTGAGGGAGTGCTGCACTGTCGGAGGGGCAGTACTGAGGGAGCGCTGCACTGTCGGAGGGGCATAACTGAGGGAGTGCTGCACTGTCGGAGGGGCAGTACTGAGGGAGTGCTGCACTGTCGGAGGGGCAGCACTGAGGGAGCGCAGCATTGTCAGAGGGGCAGTACTGAGGGAGCGCTGCACTGTTGGAGGGGCAGTACTGAGGGTGCGCTGCACTGTCGGAGGGGCAGTACTGAGGGAGCGCCTCACTATCGTAGGGGCAGTACTGAGGGAGCGCCGCACTCTCGGAGGGGCAGTACTGAGGGAGCGCCTCACTATCGTAGGGGCAGTACTGAGGGAGCGCCTCACTATCGTAGGGGCACTACTGAGGGAGCGCTACACTGTCGGAGGGGCAGTACTGAGGGAGCGCCGCACTGTCGGAGGGGCAGTGCTGAGGGAGCGCCGCACTGTCGGAGGGGCAGTACTGAGGGAGCGCTGCACTGTCGGAGGGGCAGTGCTGTGGGAGCGCTGCACTTTCGGAGGGGCAGCACTGAGGGAGTGCTGCACTGTCGGAGGGGCAGTACTGAGGGAGCGCTGCACTGTCGGAGGGGCATAACTGAGGGAGTGCTGCACTGTCGGAGGGGCAGTACTGAGGGAGTGCTGCACTGTCGGAGGGGCAGCACTGAGGGAGCGCAGCATTGTCAGAGGGGCAGTACTGAGGGAGCGCTGCACTGTTGGAGGGGCAGTACTGAGGGTGCGCTGCACTGTCGGAGGGGCAGTACTGAGGGAGCGCCGCACTGTCGGAGGGGCAGTACTGAGGGAGCGCTGCACTGTCGGAAGGGCAGTACTGAGGGAGCGCTGCACTGTCGGAGGGGCCGTACTGAGAGAGCACTGCACTGTCGGAGGGGCAGTACTGAGGGAGCGCTGCACTGTCGGAGGGGCAGCACTGAGGGAGCGCAGCATTGTCAGAGGGGCAGTACTGAGGGAGTGCTGCACTGTCGCAGGGGCAGTACTGAGGGAGTGCTGCACTGTCGGAGGGGCAGTACTGAGGGAGCGCTGCACTGTCGGAGGGGCATTACTGAGGGAGTGCTGCACTGTCGGAGGGGCAGTTCTGAGGGAGCGCTGCACTGTCGGAGGGGCAGCACTGAGGGAGCGCAGCATTGTCAGAGGGGCAGTACTGAGGGAGCGCTGCACTGTCGGAGGGGCAGTACTGAGAGAGCGCTGCACTGTCGGAGGGGCAGTACTGAGGGAGCGCCGCACTGTCGGAGGGGCAGTGCTGAGGGAGCGCCTCACTATCATAGGGGCAGTACTGAGGGAGCGCCGCACTCTCGGAGGGTCAGTACTGAGGGAGCGCCTCACTATCGTAGGGGCAGTACTGAGGGAGCGCCTCACTATCGTAGGGGCACTACTGAGGGAGCGCTGCACTGTCCGAGGGGCAGTACTGAGGGAGCGCGGCACTGTCGGAGGGGCAGTGCTGAGGGAGCGCCGCACTGTCGGAGGGGCAGTATTGAGGGAGCGCTGCACTGTCGGAGGGGCAGTGCTGAGGGAGCGCTGGACTGTCGGAGGGGCAGTACTGAGGGAGCGCCGCACTGTCGGAGGGGCCGTACTGAGGGAGTGCTGCACTGTCGGAGGGGCAGTACTGAGGGAGTGCCGCACTGTCGGAGGTGCAGTACTGAGGGAGCGCTGCACTGTTGGAGGGGCAGTACTGAGGGAGCGCTGTACTGTCGGAGGGGCAGTACTGAGGGAGCGCTACACTGTCGGAGGGCAGTACTGAGGGAGCGCTGCACTGTCGGAGGGGAAGTACTGAGGGAGTGCCGCACTGTCGGAGGGCAGCACTGAGGGAGCGCGGCACTGTCGGAGGGGCAGTACTGAGGGAGCGCTGCACTGTCGGAGGGGCAGTACTTAGGGAGTGCTGCACTGTCGGAGGGGCAGTACTGAGGGAGCACGACACTGTCGGAGGGGCAGTACTGAGGGAGTTCCGCACTGTCGGAGGGGCAGTTCTGTGGGAGTGCTGCACTGTCGGAGGGGCCGTACTGAGTGAGCGCTGCACTGTCGGAGGAGCAGTACTGAGGGAGCGCTATACTGTCGGACGGGTAGTACTGAGGGAGTGCCGCACTGTCGGAGGGGCAGCACTGAGGGTGCGCAGCACTGTCGGAGGGGCAGTACTGAGGGAGCACTGCACTGTCGGAGGGGCAGTAGTTAGGGACGGCTGCACTGTCGGAGGGGCAGGACTGAGGGAGTGCTGCATTGTCGGAGGGGCAGCACTGAGGGAGCACAGCATTGTCAGAGGGGCAATATTGAGGGAGCGCTGCACTGTCGGAGGGGTAGTGCTGCACTGTCGGAGGGGCAGTACTGAGGGAGCACTACACTGTCGGAGGGGCAGTACTGAGGGAGTGCTGCACTGTCAGAGCGGCAGTACTGAGGGAGCGCTGCACTGTCGGAGGGGCAGTACTGAGGGAGTGCCGCACTGTCGGAGGGGCAGTACTGAAGGAGCGCCGCACTGTCGGAGGGGCAGTACTGAAGGAGCGCCGCACTGTCAGAGGGGCAGTACTGAAGGAGCGCTGCACTGTCAGAGGGGCTGTACTGAGGGAGCGCTGCACTGTCGGAGGGGCAGTACTGAGGGAGCGCTACAATGTCGGAGGGGCAGTACTGAGGGAGCGCTGCACTGTCGGAGGGGTAGTACTGAGGGAGTGCCGCACTGTCGGAGGGGCAGCACTGAGGGAGCACTGCACTGTCGGAGGGGGAGTACTTAGGGAGTGCTGCACTGTCGGAGGGGCAGTACTGAGGGAGCGCTGCACTGTCGGAGGGGCAGCACTGAGGGTGCGCTGCACTGTCGGAGGGGCAGTACTGAGAGAGCGCTGCACTGTCGGAGGGGCAGTACTGAGGGTGCGCTGCACTGTCGGAGGGGCAGTACTGAGAGAGCGCTGCACTGTCGGAGGGGAAGTACTGAGGGAGAGCTACACTGTCGGAGGGGCAGTACTGAGGGAGCGCTACAATGTCGGAGGGGCAGTACTGAGGAAGCGCTGCACTGTCGGAGGGTTAGTACTGAGGGAGTGCCGCACTGTCGGAGGGGCAGCACTGAGGGAGCACTGCACTGTCGGAGGGGCAGTACTTAGGGAGTGCTGCACTGTCGGAGGGGCAGTACTGAGGGAGCGCTGCACTGTCGGAGGGGCAGCACTGAGGGAGCGCAGCATTGTCAGTGGGCCAGTACTGAGGGAGCGCTGCACTGTCGCAGGGGCAGTACTGAGGGAGTGCTGCACTGTCGGAGGGGCAGTACTGAGGGAGCGCTGCACTGTCGGAGGGGCATAACTGAGGGAGTGCTGCACTGTCGGAGGGGCAGTACTGAGGGAGTGCTGCACTGTCGGAGGGGCAGCACTGAGGGAGCGCAGCATTGTCAGAGGGGCAGTACTGAGGGAGCGCTGCACTGTTGGAGGGGCAGTACTGAGGGTGCGCTGCACTGTCGGAGGGGCAGTACTGAGGGAGCGCCGCACTGTCGGAGGGGCAGTACTGAGGGAGCGCCTCACTATCGTAGGGGCAGTACTGAGGGAACGCCGCACTCTCGGAGGGGCAGTACTGAGGGAGCGCCTCACTATCGTAGGGGCAGTACTGAGGGAGCGCCTCACTATCGTAGGGGCACTACTGAGGGAGCGCTACACTGTCGGAGGGGCAGTACTGAGGGAGCGCCGCACTGTCGGAGGGGCAGTACTGAGGGAGTGCTGCACTGTCGGAGGGGCAGCACTGAGGGAGCGCAGCATTGTCAGAGGGGCAGTACTGAGGGAGCGCTGCACTGTTGGAGGGGCAGTACTGAGGGTGCGCTGCACTGTCGGAGGGGCAGTACTGAGGGAGCGCCGCACTGTCGGAGGGGCAGTACTGAGGGAGCGCTGCACTGTCGGAGGGGCAGTAATGAGGGAGCGCTGCACTGTCGGAGGGGCCGTACTGAGAGAGCACTGCACTGTCGGAGGGGCAGTACTGAGGGAGCGCTGCACTGTCGGAGGGGCAGCACTGAGGGAGCGCAGCATTGTCAGAGGGGCAGTACTGAGGGAGTGCTGCACTGTCGCAGGGGCAGTACTGAGGGAGTGCTGCACTGTCGGAGGGGCAGTACTGAGGGAGCGCTGCACTGTCGGAGGGGCATTACTGAGGGAGTGCTGCACTGTCGGAGGGGCAGTTCTGAGGGAGCGCTGCACTGTCGGAGGGGCAGCACTGAGGGAGCGCAGCATTGTCAGAGGGGCAGTACTGAGGGAGCGCTGCACTGTTGGAGGGGCAGTACTGAGGGTGCGCTGCACTGTCGGAGGGGCAGTACTGAGAGAGCGCTGCACTGTCGGAGGGGCAGTACTGAGGGAGCGCCGCACTGTCTGAGGGGCCGTGCTGAGGGAGCGCCTCACTATCATAGGGGCAGTACTGAGGGAGCGCCGCACTCTCGGAGGATCAGTACTGAGGGAGCGCCTCACTATCGTAGGGGCAGTACTGAGGGAGCGCCTCACTATCGTAGGGGCACTACTGAGGGAGCGCTGCACTGTCCGAGGGGCAGTACTGAGGGAGCGCGGCACTGTCGGAGGGGCAGTGCTGAGGGAGCGCCGCACTGTCGGAGGGGCAGTATTGAGGGAGCGCTGCACTGTCGGAGGGGCAGTGCTGAGGGAGCGCTGCACTGTCGGAGGGGCAGTACTGAGGGAGCGCCGCACTGTCGGAGGGGCCGTACTGAGGGAGCGCTGCACTGTCGGAGGGGCAGTACTGAGGGAGTGCCGCACTGTCGGAGGTGCAGTACTGAGGGAGCGCTGCACTGTTGGAGGGGCAGTACTGAGGGAGCGCTGTACTGTCGGAGGGGCAGTACTGAGGGAGTGCTACACTGTCAGAGGGCAGTACTGAGGGAGCGCTGCACTGTCGGAGGGGAAGTACTGAGGGAGTGCCGCACTGTCGGAGGGCAGCACTGAGGGAGCGCGGCACTGTCGGAGGGGCAGTACTGAGGGAGCGCTGCACTGTCGGAGGGGCAGTACTTAGGGAGTGCTGCACTGTCGGAGGGGCAGTACTGAGGGAGCACGACACTGTCGGAGGGGCAGTACTGAGGGAGTTCCGCACTGTCGGAGGGGCAGTTCTGTGGGAGTGCTGCACTGTCGGAGGGGCCGTACTGAGTGAGCGCTGCACTGTCGGAGGAGCAGTACTGAGGGAGCGCTATACTGTCGGACGGGTAGTACTGAGGGAGCGCTACAATGTCGGAGGGGCAGTACTGAGGGAGCGCTGCACTGTCGGAGGTGTAGTACTGTTGGAGTGCCGCACTGTCGGAGGGGCAGCACTGAGGGAGCACTGCACTGTCGGAGGGGGAGTACTTAGGGAGTGCTGCACTGTCGGAGGGGCAGTACTGAGGGAGCGCTGCACTGTCGGAGGGGCAGCACTGAGGGAGCGCAGCATTGTCAGTGGGGCAGTACTGAGGGAGCGCTGCACTGTCGCAGGGGCAGTACTGAGGGAGTGCTGCACTGTCGGAGGGGCAGTACTGAGGGAGCGCTGCACTGTCGGAGGGGCATAACTGAGGGAGTGCTGCACTGTCGGAGGGGCAGTACTGAGGGAGTGCTGCACTGTCGGAGGGGCAGCACTGAGGGAGCGCACCATTGTCAGAGGGGCAGTACTGAGGGAGCGCTGCACTGTTGGAGGGGCAGTACTGAGGGTGCGCTGCACTGTCGGAGGGGCAGTACTGAGGGAGCGCCGCACTGTCGGAGGGGCAGTACTGAGGGAGCGCCTCACTATCGTAGGGGCAGTACTGAGGGAGCGCCGCACTCTCGGAGGGGCAGTACTGAGGGAGCGCCTCACTATCGTAGGGGCAGTACTGAGGGAGCGCCTCACTATCGTAGGGGCACGACTGAGGGAGCGCTACACTGTCGGAGGGGCAGTACTGAGGGAGCGCCGCACTGTCGGAGGGGCAGTGCTGAGGGAGCGCCGCACTGTCGGAGGGGCAGTACTGAGGGAGCGCTACACTGTCGGAGGGGCAGTGCTGAGGGAGCGCTGCACTGTCGGAGGGGCAGTACTGAGGGAGCGCCGCATTGTCGGAGGGGCCATACTGAGGGAGCGCTGCACTGTCGGAGGGGCAGTACTGAGGGAGCTCTGCACTGTCGGAGGGGCAGTACTGAGGGAGCACTACACTGTCGGAGGGGCAGTACTGAGGGAGTGCTGCACTGTCAGAGGGGCAGTACTGAGGGAGCGCTGCACTGTCCGAGTGGCAGTACTGAGGGAGTGCCGCACTGTCGGAGGGGCAGTACTGAAGGAGCGCCGCACTGTCAGAGGGGCAGTACTGAGGGAGCGCTGCACTGTCGGAGGGGCAGTACTGAGGGAGCGCTGCACTGTCGGAGGTGCCGTACTGAGAGAGCGCTGCACTGTCGGAGGGGCAGTACTGAGGGTGCGCTGCACTGTCGGAGGGGCAGTACTGAGAGAGCGCTGCACTGTCGGAGGGGCAGTACTGAGGGAGCGCCGCACTGTCGGAGGGGCAGTGCTGAGGGAGCGCCTCACTATCATAGGGGCAGTACTGAGGGAGCGCCGCACTCTCGCAGGGTCAGTACTGAGGGAGCGCCTCACTATCGTAGGGGCAGTACTGAGGGAGCGCCTCACTATCGTAGGGGCACTACTGAGGGAGCGCTGCACTGTCAGAGGGGCAGTACTGAGGGAGCGCGGCACTGTCGGAGGGGCAATGCTGAGGGAGCGCCGCACTGTCGGAGGGGCAGTATTGAGGGAGCGCTGCACTGTCGGAGGGGCAGTGCTGAGTGAGCGCTGCACTGTCAGAGGGGCAGTACTGAGGGAGCGCCGCACTGTCGGAGGGGCCGTACTGAGGGAGCGCTGTACTGTCGGAGGGGCAGTACTGAGGGAGCGCTACACTGTCGGAGGGCAGTACTGAGGGAGCGCTGCACTGTCGGAGGGGAAGTACTGAGGGAGTGCCGCACTGTCGGAGGGCAGCACTGAGGGAGCGCGGCACTGTCGGAGGGGCAGTACTGAGGGAGCGCTGCACTGTCGGAGGGGCAGTACTTAGGGAGTGCTGCACTGTCGGAGGGGCAGTACTGAGGGAGCGCTGCACTGTCGGAGGGGCAGCACTGAGGGAGCGCAGCATTGTCAGAAGGGCAGTACTGAGGGAGCGCTGCACTGTCGGAGGGGCAGTACTTAGGGAGTGCTGCACTGTCGGAGGGGCAGTACTGAGGAAGCGCTGCACTGTCGGAGGGGCAGCACTGAGGGAGCGCAGCATTGTCAGAAGGGCAGTGCTGAGGGAGCGCTGCACTGTCGGAGGGGCAGTACTGAGGGAGTGCTGCACTGTCGGAGGGGCAGCACTGAGGGAGCGCAGCATTGTCAGAGGGGCAGTACTGAGGGAGCGCTGCACTGTTGGAGGGGCAGTACTGAGGGTGCGCTGCACTGTCGGAGGGGCAGTACTGAGGGAGCGCCGCACTGTCGGAGGGGCAGTACTGAGGGAGCGCCTCACTATCGTAGGGGCAGTACTGAGGGAGCGCCGCACTCTCATAGGGGCAGTACTGAGGGAGCGCCTCACTATCGTAGGGGCAGTACTGAGGGAGCGCCGCACTCTCGGAGGGGCAGTACTGAGGGAGCGCTACACTGTCGGAGGGGCAGTACTGAGGGAGCGCGGCACTGTCGGAGGGGCAGTGCTGAGGAAGCGCCGCACTGTCGGAGGGGCAGTACTGAGGGAGCGATGCACTGTCGGAGGGGCAGTGCTGAGGGAGCGCTGCACTGTCGGAGGGGCAGTACTGAGGGAGCGCCGCACTGTCGGAGGGGCCATACTGAGGGAGTGCTGCACTGTCGGAGGGGCAGTACTGAGGGAGCGCTGCCCTGTCGGAGGGGCAGTACTGAGGGAGCACTACACTGTCGGAGGGGCAGTACTGAGGGAGTGCCGCACTGTCGGAGGGGCAGTACTGAGGGAGTGCTGCACTGTCAGAGGGGCAGTACTGAGGGAGCGCTGCACTGTCCGAGGGGCAGTACTGAGGGAGTGCCGCACTGTCGGAGGGGCAGTACTGAAGGAGCGCCGCACTGTCAGAGGGGCAGTACTGAGGGAGCGCTGCACTGTCGGAGGGGCCGTACTGAGAGAGCGCTGCACTGTCGGAGGGGCAGTACTGAGGGAGCGCTACACTGTCGGAGGGGTAGTACTGAGGGAGTGCCGCACTGTCGGAGGGGCAGCAATGAGGGAGCGCGGCACTGTCGGAGGGGCAGTACTGAGGGAGCACTGCACTGTCGGAGGGGCAGTACTTAGGGAGTGCTGCACTGTCGGAGGGGCAGTACTGAGGGAGCGCTGCACTGTCGGAGGGGCAGCACTGAGGGAGTGCAGCATTGTCAGAGGGGCAGTACTGAGGGAGCGCTGCACTGTCGGAGGGGCAGTACTGAGGGAGTGCTGCACTGTCGGAGGGGCAGTACTGAGGGAGCACTACACTGTCGGAGGGGCAGTACTGAGGCAGTGCCGCACTGTCGGAGGGGCAGTACTGAGGGAGTGCTGGACTGTCAGAGGGGCAGTACTGAGGGAGCGCTGCACTGTCGGAGGGGCAGTACTGAGGGAGCGCTGCACTGTCAGAGGGGTAGTACTGAGGGAGTGCCGCACTGTCGGAGGGGCAGCACTGAGGGAGCCTGGCACTGTCGGAGGGGCAGTACTGAGGGAGCACTGCACTGTCGGAGGGGCAGTACTTAGGGAGTGCTGCACTGTCGGAGGGGCAGTACTGCGGGAGCGCTGCACTGTCGGAGGGGCAGCACGGAGGGAGTGCAGCATTGTCAGAGGGGCAATACTGAGGGAGCGCTGCACTGTCACAGGGGCAGTACTGAGGGAGTGCTGCATTGTCGGAGGGGCAGTACTGAGGGAGCGCTGCACTGTCGGAGGGGCATTACTGAGGGAGTGCTGCACTGTCGGAGGGGCATTACTGAAGGAGCGCTGCAATGTTGGAGGGGCAGCACTGAGGGAGCGCAGCATTGTCAGAGGGGCAGTACTGAGGGAGCGCTGCACTGTTGGAGGGGCAGTACTGAGGGTGCGCTGCTCTGTCGGAGGGGCAGTACTGAGAGAGCGCTGCACTGTCGGTGGGGCAGTACTGAGGGAGCGCCGCACTGTCGGAGGGGCAGTACTGAGGGAGCGCCTCACTATCGTAGGGGCAGTACTGAGGGAGCGCCGCACTCTCGGAGGGGCAGTACTGAGGGAGCGCCTCACTATCGTAGGGGCAGTACTGAGGGAGCGCCTCACTATCGCAGGGGCACTACTGACGGAGCGCTGCACTGTCGGAGGGGCAGTCCTGAGGGAGCGCGGCACTGTCGGAGGGGCAGTGCTGAGGGAGCGCCGCACTGTCGGAGGGGCAGTACTGAGGGAGCGCTGCACTGTCGGAGGGGCAGTGCTGAGGGAGCGCTGCACTGTCGGAGGGGCAGTACTGAGGGAGCGCCGCACTGTCGGAGGGGCTGTACTGAGGGAGCGCTGCACTGTCGGAGGGGCAGTACTGAGGGAGTGCCGCACTGTCGGAGGGGCAGGACTGAGGGAGCGCCGCACTGTTGGAGGGGCAGTACTGAGGGAGCGCTACACTGTCAGAGGGGCAGTACTGTGGGAGCGCTACACTGTCGAAGGGGCAGTACTGAGGGAGCGCTGCACTGTC
Source organism: Somniosus microcephalus (assembly GCF_052327205.1). Lineage (NCBI taxonomy): Eukaryota > Metazoa > Chordata > Chondrichthyes > Squaliformes > Somniosidae > Somniosus > Somniosus microcephalus. The sequence continues at coordinate 27,122,129 of NW_028225187.1, read as the reverse complement.
GGAGGGGAAGTACTGAGGGAGTGCCGCACTGTCGGAGGGGCAGCACTGAGGGAGCGCGGCACTGTCGGAGGGGCAGTACTGAGGGAGCGCTGCACTGTCGGAGGGGCAGTACTTCGGGAGTGCTGCACTGTCGGAGGGGCAGTACTGAGGGAGCGCTGCACTGTCGGAGGGGCAGCACTGAGGGAGCGCAGCATTGTCAGAAGGGCAGTGCTGAGGGAGCGCTGCACTGTCGGAGGGGAAGTACTGAGGGAGCGCCGCACTGTCGGAGGGGCAGCACTGAGGGAGCGCGGCACTGTCGGAGGGGCAGTACTGAGGGCGTGCTGCACTGTCGGAGGGGCAGCACTGAGGGAGTGCTGCACTGTCGGAGGGGCAGTACTGAGGGAGCGCTGCACTGTCGGAGGGGCAGCACTGAGGGAGCGCTGCACTGTCGGAGGGGCAGTACTGAGGGAGTGCTGCAATGTCGGAGGGGCAGTACTGAGGGAGCGCTGCACTGTCGGAGGGGCAGTACTGAGGGCGTGCTGCACTGTCGGAGGGGCAGTACTGAGGGAGTGCTGCACTGTCGGAGGGGCAGCACTGAGGGAGCGCAGCATTGTCAGAGTGGCAGTACTGAGGGAGCGCTGCACAGTTGGAGGGGCAGTACTGAGGGAGCGCTGCACTGTCGGAGGGGCAGTACTGAGGGAGCGCTGCACTGTCAGAAGGGCAGTACTGAGGGAGCGCTGCACTGTCGGAGAGGCAGTACTGAGGGAGTGCTGCACTGTCGGAGGGGCAGTACTGAGGCAGCGCTGCACTGTCGGAGGGGCAGTACTGAGGGAGCGCGGCACTGTCGGAGCGGCAGTACTGAGGGAGCGCTGCACTGTCGGAGGGGCAGTAGTTAGGGAGCGCTGCACTGTCGGAGGGGCAGTACTGAGGGAGCGATGCACTTTCGGAGGGGCAGCACTGAGGGAGCGCAGCATTGTCAGAGTGGCAGTACTGAGGGAGCGCTGCACTGTTGGAGGGGCAGTACTGAGCTGTGGTAAACCACTGTCGTTCACGGTGTTCACTATTGTTGTTGTTGTTGTCGTTCACTCTTGTTTCACTATTATACCTGACTATGCCTCAGCTGACTCCGCCCTTGGCTACCTGGTATAAGGACGGCTGCACGGCAGCTCTCTGCCATTCGGTCGTCCACTGGAGGCATAGTCCTGATCTGTTTGTAGTTGCATTCAGTAGTTAATAAAAGCCTATTGTTCTGAACTCTACTCAGCCTCTTATTAGAATCGATAGCGCATCAATTTTATTAACTACTGACAAAAAAAGAAAAATAATGAGGCTGCAGATACTTAAGATCAAGTGCCTGGAACTCGACCCGCAAGAACCGGACTCGCCTGCTAAGTTCTCGCACTGGTTGAACTGTTTTGAGTCTTTTCTGGCTGCATCCGGCGAGACCGTCGCCACCGACGACGACAAGCTCAGGGTGCTGAATTCGAAAGTAAACCACCGAGCTTTTGCCCTTATCCGGGACGCTACGAGCTTCCAGGGGGCTATCGACATTTTAAAGGAACAATATGCACGCCCCGGTCAACTATGTTTACGCAAGACATCTCCTGGGGTCTCGCAAACAACAGCCCGGGGAACCCACAGAAGCATACATACGGGCGCTGAAGGAACTCGGCCGAGCCTGCGAATGCAAGCAAGTATCAGCCACGGAACATACGGAGGAGCTCATCCAGGACGCCCTCGTTGCGGGCCTCAGGTCCACTCACACACGGCAGCGACTGCTGGAAAGTAGCGAGCTCGACCTGAAGAAGGCGATTTCACTCACCCTTTCGTTGGACGTAGCCCATCGGAACATGGAGGCCTACTCCCCGGACCACACGGCCGCCTCGTGGATGTCGCGGCCGCCGCCATCTTGGGACGTGGCGCTGCCCCGGGCCCCGGCCCCAACTGCTGCAGCGATGTCCCGCCCGAGCCAGAAATGTTATTTCTGTGGCCAAACCAAACACCCCAGGGCGCGCTGCCCGGCGAAAAACGCTGTCTGCTCTGCCTGCGGTAAGAAGGGACACTACGCTGGCGTCTGCAGAAGTCAGAAGACCCCTACCTTCAGCAGCGCCGCTTGCGATTCATGGGAGCGGCCATCTTGCCTTCCTCCAGCCTCGTGGGGATCGGGATCGTCATAGGCGCCGCCATTTTGACCTTCTCCGATGCTGCCATTTTGTCCGCCATTTTGCCAACAGGCCACCGACTCACCCACCGCCTCGGAGGGGCAGTACTGAGGGAGCACCGCACTGTCGGAGGGGCAGTACTGAGGGAGCGCTGCACTGTTGGAGGGGCAGTACTGAGTGAGCGCTGCACTGTTGGAGGGGCAGTACTGAGGGAGCACTGCACTGTTGGAGGGGCAGTACTGAGAGAGCGCTGCACTGTCGGAGGGGCAGCACTGAGGGGCGCCGCACTGTCGGAGGGGCAGTACCGAGGGAGCGCCTCACTATCGTAGGGGCAGTACCGAGGGAGCGCCGCACTGTTGGAGGGGCAGTACTGAGGGAGTGCCTCACTATCGTAGGGGCAGTACTGAGGGAGCGCTGCACTGTCGGAGGGGCAGTACTGAGGGAGTGCCTCACTATCGTAGGGGCAGCACTGAGGGAGCGCTGCACTGTCGGAGGGGCAGTACTGAGGGAGCGCTGCACTGTCGGAGGGGCAGTACCGAGGGAGCGCCGCACTGTCGGAGGGGCAGTACTGAGGGAGTGCCTCACTATCGTAGGGGCAGCACTGAGGGAGCGCTGCACTGTCGGAGGGGCAGTACTGGGGGAGCGCTGCACTGTCGGACGGGCAGTGCTGAGGGAGCGCCTCACTATCGTAGGGGCAGTACTGAGGGAGCACGGCACTGTCAGAGGGGCGGTGCTGAGGGAGCGCCGCACTATCAGAGGGGCAGGACTGAGGGAGCGCGGCACGGTCGGAGGGGCAGGACTGAGGGAGCTCTGCACTGTCGGAGGGGCCATACTGAGGAAGCGCCGCACTTTCAGAGGGGCAGTACTGAGGGAGCGCTGCACTGTCGGAGGAGCAGCACTGAGCGAGGGCTGCACTGTCGGAGGGGCAGGACTGAGGGAGCGCTGCACTGTTGGCGGGGCAGTACTGAGGGAGCGCCGCACTTTAGGAGGGGCAATACTGAGGGAGCGTGGCACTGTCGGAGGGGCAGTACTGAGGGAGCATCGCACTGTTGCAGGGGCAGTACTGAGGGAGTGCCGCACTGTTGCAGGGGCAGTACTGAGGGAGCACGGCACTGTCGGAGGGACAGTACTGAGGGAGTGTCGCACTGTTGCAGGGGCAGTACTGAGGGAGCGCCGCACTGTTGGAGAGGCAGAACAGAGGGAGCGCTGCACTGAGGGAGTGCTGCACTGTCGGAGGGGCAGTACTGAGGGAGCGCTGCACTGAGGGAGTGCTGCATTGTCGGAGGGGCAGTACTGAGGGAGCGCTGCACTGAGGGTGTGCTGCACTGTTGGAGGGACAGTAATGAGGGAGCGTCGCACTGTCGGAGGGGCAGTACTGAGGGAGCGCTGCACTGTTGGAGGGGCGGTTCTGACTGAGCGCCGCACTGTCGGCGGGGCATTACTGAGGGAGTGTTGCACTGTTGGAGGGGCAGTACTGAGGGAGTGCCGCACTGTCGGAGGGCAGTACTGAGGGAGCGCTGCACTATGAGAGGGGCAGTACTGAGGGAGCGCCGCACTGTCGGAGGGGCAGTACTGAGGGAGCGCCGCACTGTCGGAGGGACAGTACTAAGTGAGCGCCGCACTGTCGAAGTGGCATTACTGAGGGAGCGCTGCACTGTCGGGCAGTACTGAGGGAGCGCTGCACTGTCAGAGGGGCGCTTCTGAGGGAGCACCGCACTGTCGGAGGGGCAGTACTGAGGGTGTGCCGCACTGTCGGAGGGTCAGTACTGAGGGAGTGCCGCACTGTCAGAGGTGCAGTAATGACGGAGCGCTGCACTGTCGGAGGGGCAGTACTGGGGGAGCGCCGCACTGCCAGAGGTGCAGTACTGAGGGAGCACTGCACATTCAGAGGGGCAGTACTGAGGGAGCGCCACACTGTCGGAGGGGCAGTACTGAGGGAGCGCTGCAGTGTCGGAGGGGCAGTACTGAGGGAGTGCTGCACTGTCGGAGGGGCAGTACTGGGGGAGTGCAGCACTGTCAGAGGGGCAGTACTGAGGGAGTGCTGCACTGTCGGAGGGGCAGTACTGGGGGAGTGCAGCACTGTCAGAGGTGCAGTACTGAGGGAGTGCTGCACTATCGGAGGGGCAGTACTAAGGGAGTGCTGCACTGTCGGAGGGGCGGTATTGAGTGAGCGCCGTACTGTTGGAGGGGCAGTACTGGGGGAGTGCTGCACTTTCGGAGGGGCAGTACTGAGGGAGTGCTGCACTGTCAGAGGGGCAGTACTGAGGGAGCGTCGCACTGTCAGAGGGGCAGTAATGAGGGAGCGCCGCACTGTCGGAGGGGCAGTACTGAGGGCGCGCCGCACTGTCGGAGGGGCCGTACCGAGGGAGTGCTCCACTGTCGGAGGGGCAGTATTGAGGGCGCGCTGCACTGTCGGAGGGGCAGTACTGAGGGAGCGCTGCACTGTCGGAGGGGCAGTAGAGAGGGAGTGCTGCACTGTCGGAGAGGCAGTACTGAGTGAGCGCCGCACTGTCGGAGGGGCAGTACTGAGGGAGCGCTGCACTGTCGGAGAGGCAGTACTGAGTGAGCGCCGCACTGTCAGAGGGGCAGTACTGAGGGAGCGCTGCACAGTCAGAGGGGCAGTACTGAGGGAGCGCTGCACTGTCGGAGGGGCAGTACTGTGGGAGTACTACACGGTCGGAGGGGCAGTACTGAGGGAGCACTACACTGTCGGAGGGGCAGTACTGAGGGAGCGCTGCACTGTCGGAGGGGCAGTACTGAGGGAGTGCTGCACTGTCAGAGGGGCAGCACTGAGGGAGCGCAGCATTGTCAGAGGGGCAGTACTGAGGGAGCGCTGCACTGTCGGAGAGGCATTACTGAGTGAGCGCTGCACTTTCGGAGGGGCAGTAGAGAGGGAGTGCTGCACTGTCGGAGGGGCAGTACTGAGGGAGCGCTGCACTGTCGGAGGGGCAGTACTGAGGGAGTGCTGCACTGTCGGAGGGGCATTACTGAGGGAGCGCTGCACTGTCGGAGGGGCAGTACTGAGGGAGCGCCGCACTTTCGGAGGGGCAGTGCTGAGGGAGCGCCTCACTATCGTAGGGGCAGTACTGAGGGAGCGCGGCACTGTCAGAGGGGCGGTGCTGAGGGAGCGCCGCACTGGCAGAGGGGCAGTACTGAGGGAGCGCTGCACTGTCGGAGGGGCAGTACTGAGGGAGCGCCGCACTGTCGGAGGGTCAGTACTGAGGGAGCGCTGCACTGTCGGAGTGGCCGTACTGAGGGAGCACCGCACTGTCGGAGGGGCAGTACTGAGGGAGCGCTGCACTGTCGGAGGGGCAGTACTGAGGGAGGGCTGCACTGTCGGGGTGTCAGGACTGAGGGAGCGCTGCACATTTGGCGGGGCAGTACTGAGGGAGCGCTGCACTGTCGGAGGGGCTGTACTGAGGGAGCGCCGCACTTTCAGAGGGGCAGTACTGAGGGAACGTCGCACTTTAGGAGGGGCAATACTGAGGGAGCACGGCACTGTCGGAGGGGCAGTACTGAGGGAGCGCTGCACTGAGGGAGTGCTGCATTGTCGGAGGGGCAGTACTGAGGGAGCGCCGCACTGTCAGAGGGGCAGTACTGAGGGAATGTTGCAATTTAGGAGGGGCAATACTGAGGGAGCACCGTACTGTCTGAGGGGCAGTACTGGGGGAGCATCGCACTGTTGCAGGGGCAGTACTGAGGGAGCGCCACACTGTTGGAGAGGCAGGACTGAGGGAGCGCTGCACTGAGGGAGTGCTGCATTGGTACCAACGACATATGTAAAAAGAGGGATGAGATCCTGCAGCAAGAATTTAGGGAGCTAGGTGAAGGATTAAAGAGCAGGACCTCAAGGGTTGTAATCTCTGGATTACTCCCGGTGCCACGTGCTAGTAAGTATAGAAATAGGAAGATAGAACAGATGAATGCGTGGCTAAAGGGATGGTGCAGGGGGGAGGGCTTTAGTTTCCTGGATCACTGGGTCTGCTTCTGGGAAAGGTGGGACTTGTACAAGTCGGACGGTTTACACCTGAACCAGAGGGGAACCAATATCCTTGCGGGGAGGTTTGCTAGCACTGCTGGGGGGGGTTTAAACTAACTTGGCAGGGGGATGGGGTACAGAGTGGAGCTATAGTAGGGGGTGATTTACAGCCAAATACAGAGGGAAAAACAAGTCAGCTGGGAAGGCAAAGCAAATATGTGAAGGCAAAAGAGAATATGGCAGGGCTGGAAGGCATTTATTTTAATGCAAGGAGTCTTGCAAATAAGGTGGATGAACTGAAGTTGTTGTTGAACACATGGGAGTACGATATTGTTGCTATCACGGAGACATGGTTGAGGGAGGGTCAGGACTGGCAGCTCAATATTCCGGGGTATAGAATCTTCAGGCGAGACAGAGGGGGGTGTAAAAGGGGAGGGGGTGTTGCAATATTAATTAAGGAGTCAATTACTGCTGTAAGGAGGGATGATATATTAGCGGGTTCCTCTAATGAGGCCATATGGGTAGAACTTAAAAACAAAAAGGGGGCAAGCACTTTGCTGGGAGTGTACTATAGGCCCCCAAACAGTCAGGGGGAGATAGAGGAACAGATATGTAGGCAAATCTCAGAAAAGTGCGAAAATAATAGGGTAATAATAGTGGGGGATTTCAACTTCCCCAATATAAATTGGGATAGTCAGAGTGTGAAAGGCTTAGAGGGTGCAGAATTCTTAAAGTGCATCCAGGAGAGCTTTTTGAGCCAACATGTAGAAAGTCCTACAAGAGAGGGGGCGGTACTGGACCTAATTCTGGGGAATGTAGCCGGGCAAGTGGTGGAAGTGTCAGTAGGAGAGCATTTTGGCGACAGTGACCACAATTCGGTGAGATTTAAGGTGGTCATGGAAAAAGACAAAGACGGCCCGGAAATAAGGGTTCTAAATTGGGGGAAGGCCGATTTTAATATGATAAGGCAGGATCTGGCCAAATTGGACTGGGAGCAGCTACTTATAGGAAAATCCGCATCAAAACAGTGGGAGACTTTCAGAAGGGAAATAGAGAGAGTACAACGCCAACATGTTCCTGTAAAGGTCAAGGGTGGGACCAACAAGCAAAGGGAACCTTGGATGACAAGGGATATACAAAAATGCATTAGAAATAAAAGGGGGGCTTTTGGCAGTTACAAAAGACTAAAGACGGAAGAAGCCCTAGAGGAGTATAAAAAATGCAGGGGCATACTTAAAAAAGAAATTAGGAGGGCGAGGAGGGGCCATGAAATAACACTGGCGAGCAAAATAAAGGAAAATCCTAAGATGTTTTATAAGTATATTAAGGGCAAGAGGATAACCAGGGAAAGGGTAGGGCCCATTAGGGACCAAAGTGGCAATCTGTGTGTAGAGCCAGATGATGTAGGCGGGGTTTTAAATGAATTTTTTGCATCTGTGTTCACTATGGAGAAAGACGATGCAGACATAGAAATCGGGCAAGGGGGCTGTGACATACTTGAACATATTAGCATCGAGAGGGAGGAGGTGCTAGCGGTTTTAGCAGGCCAAAAAGTGGATAAATCCCCAGGCCCAGACGAGATGTATCCCAGGCTGCTGTGGGAGGCAAAGGAGGAGATTGCAGGGGCTCTGACACAAATTTTCAGAACCTCTCTGGCCACAGGGGATGTACCAGAGGACTGGAGAACAGCTAACATAGTACCATTATTCAAGAAGGGTAGCAGGGATAAACCAGGGAATTACAGGCCAGTGAGCCTAACATCTGTGGTAGGGAAATTATTGGAAAAAATTCTGAGGGACAAAATTAGTCTCCACTTGGAGAGGCAAGGATTAATCGGGGATAGTCAGCATGGCTTTGTCAAGGGTAAATCATGTCTGACAAATCTGATTGAATTTTTCGAGGGGGTGACTAGGGGGGTGGATGAGGGAAATGCTGTGGATGTGGTTTACATGGACTTCAGTAAAGCTTTTGACAAAGTCCCGCATAGGAGACTGGTCAAGAAGGTAAGAGCCCATGGGATCCAGGGTGCCTTGGCGCGTTGGATCCTAAACTGGCTGAGTGGCAGGAGGCAGAGGGTGATGGTCGAAGGTTGCTTTTGTGACTGGAAGCCTGTGTCCAGTGGGATACCTCAGGGATCGGTGCTGGGTCCCTTGTTATTTGTGATCTACATAAATGATTTGGATGAGAATGTAAAAGGTATGATCAGGAAGTTCGCAGATGACACGAAAATTGGTGGGGTGGTAAATTGTGAGGAGGAAAGCCTCAGGCTACAGGACGATATAAACGGGTTGGTCAGATGGGCGGAAAAGTGGCAAATGGAATTTAACCCTGAAAAGTGCGAGGTGATGCATTTTGGACGGACAAATAAGGCAAGGGAATACACAATGAGTGGTAGGACCCTAGGAAGTACAGAGGGTCAGAGGGACCTTGGTGTACATGTACATAGATCCCTGAAGGCAGCGGAACAGGTAGATAAGGTGGTTAAAAAGGCATATGGGATACTTGCCTTCATTAGCCGAGGCATAGAATATAAGAGCAGGGAGGTTATGATGGAACTGTACAAAACGCTGGTGAGGCCACAGCTGGAGTACTGTGTGCAGTTCTGGTCGCCTCACTATCGGAAGGATGTGATTGCTTTGGAGAGGGTGCAGAGAAGATTCACCAGGATGTTACCTGGGATGGAGCGCCTCAGCTATGAAGAGAGGCTGGACAGGCTGGGGTTGTTTTCCTTGGAGCAAAGAAGGCTGAGGGGGGACCTGATTGAGGTGTACAAAATGATGAGGGGCATAGATAGGGTAGACAAAGAGGAACTTTTCCCCTTAGTAGGGGGGTCAATAACAAGGGGGCATAGATTCAGGGTAAGGGGCAGGAGATTTAGAGGGGATTTGAGGAGGAACTTTTTCACCCAGAGGGTGGTTGGAATGTGGAACTCAATGCCTGAAAGGGTGGTAGAGGCAGGAACCCTCACAACATTCAAGAAGCATTTGGATGAGCACTTGAAATGCCATTGCATACAAGGCTATGGACCAAATGCTGGAAAATGGGATTAGACTGGACAGGGATGGATGGGCGGCGCAGACACGATGGGCCGAAGGGCCTCTTTCTGTGCTGTAAAACTCTATGACTCTATGACACTGTCGGAGAGGCAGTACTGAGGGAACGCTGCACTGTGGGAGTGCTGCACTGTTGGAGGGACAGTATTGAGGGAGCGTCGCACTGTCGGAGGGGCAGTACTGAGGGAGCGCTGCACTGTCGGAGGGGCGGTTCTGAGTGACCGCCGCACTGTCGGCGGGGCAGTACTGAGGGAGTGTTGCACTGTTGGAGGGGCAGTACTGAGGGAGCGCCGCACTGTCGGAGGGGCAGCACTTAGGGAGCGCCGCACTGTCGGAGGGACAGTACTGAGGGAGTGCCGCACTGTCGAAGGGGCAGTGCTGAGGGAGCGCTGCACTGTCAGGGGCAGTACTGAGGGAGCGCTGCACTGTCAGAGGGTCGCTTCTGAGGGAGCACCGCACTGTCGGAGGGGCAGTACTGAGGGAGTGCCGCACTGTCGGAGGGTCAGTACTGAGGGTGTGCCGCATTGTCAGAGGTGCAGTAGTGAGGGAGCGCCGCACTGTCGGAGGGGCAGTACTGAGGGAGCGCCGCACTGCCAGAGGTGCAGTACTGAGGGAGCACTGCACTGTCGGAGGGGCAGTACTGAGGGAGTGCCGCACTGTCGGAGGTGCAGTACTGAGGGAGCACCGCACTGTCAGAGGGGCAGTACTGAGGGAGCGCCACACTGTCGGAGGGGCAGTACTGAGGGAGCGCTGCAGTGTTGGAGGGGCAGTACTGAGGGAGTGCTGCACTGTCGGAGGGGCAGTACTGGGGGAGTGCAGCACTGTCAGAGGGGCAGTACTGAGGGAGTGCTGCACTGTCGGAGGGGCAGTACTGGGGGAGTGCAGCACTGTCAGAGGTGCAGTACTGAGGGAGTGCTGCACTGTCGGAGGGGCAGTACTGAGGGAGTGCTGCACTGTCGGAGAGGCAGTACTGGGGAATGCTGCACTGTCGGAGGGGCAGTACTGAGGTCGTGCTGCACTGTCGGAGGGGCGGTACTGAGGGAGTGCTGCACTGTCGGAGGGGCAGTATTGAGTGAGCGCCGTACTGTTGAAGGGGCAGTACTGGGGGAGTGCTGCACTTTCGGAGGGGCAGTACTGAGGGAGTGCTTCACTGTCGTAGGGGCGGTACTGAGGGAGTGCTGCACTATCGGAGGGACAGTACTGAGGGAGCGCCGCACTGTCGGAGGGACAGTACTGAGGGAGTGCTCCACTGTCGGAGGGGCAGTATTGAGGGCGCGCTTCACTGTCGGAGGGGCAGTACTGAGGGAGTGCCGCACTGTCGGCGGTGCAGTACTGAGGGAGCACCGCACTGTCAGAGGGGCAGTACTGAGGGAGCGCCACACTGTCGGAGGGGCAGTACTGAGGGAGCGCTGCAGTGTTGGAGGGGCAGTACTGAGGGAGTGCTGCACTGTCGGAGGGGCAGTACTGTGGGGGTGCAGCACTGTCAGAGTGGCAGTACTGAGGGAGTGCTGCACTGTCGGAGGGGCAGTACTGGGGGAGTGCAGCACTGTCAGAGGTGCAGTACTGAGGGAGTGCTGCACTGTCGGAGGGGCAGTACTGAGGGAGTGCTGCACTGTCGGAGAGGCAGTACTGGGGAATGCTGCACTGTCGGAGGGGCAGTACTGAGGACGTGCTGCACTGTCGGAGGGGCGGTACTGAGGGAGTGCTGCACTGTCGGAGGGGCAGTATTGAGTGAGCGCCGTACTGTTGAAGGGGCAGTACTGGGGGAGTGCTGCACTTTCGGAGGGGCAGTACTGAGGGAGTGCTTCACTGTCGTAGGGGCGGTACTGAGTGAGTGCTGCACTATCGGAGGGACAGTACTGAGGGAGCGCCGCACTGTCGGAGGGACAGTACTGAGGGAGTGCTCCACTGTCGGAGGGGTAGTATTGAGGGAGGGCTGCACTGTCGGGGTGTCAGGACTGAGGGAGCGCTGCACATTCGGCGGGGCAGTACTGAGGGAGCGTCGCACTGTCGGAGGGGCAGTACTGAGGGAGCGCTGCACTGTCGGAGGGGCGGCTCAGAGTGAGCGCCGCACTGTCGGAGGGACAGTACTGAGGAAGTGCCGCAGTGTCGAAGGGGCAGTACTGCGGGAGCGCGGCACTGTCAGGGGCAGTACTGAGGGAGCGCTGCACTGTCAGAGGGTCGCTTCTGAGGGAGCACCGCACTGTCGGAGGGGCAGTACCAAGGGAGTGCCGCACTGTCGGAGGGTCAGTACTGAGGGTGTGCCGCACTGTCAGAGGTGCAGTAATGAGGGAGCGCCGCACTGTCGGAGGGGCAGTACTGAGGGAGCGCCGCACTGCCAGAGGTGCAGTACTGAGGTAGCACTGCACTGTCGGAGGGGCAGTACTGAGGGAGCGCCGCACTGTCGGAGGGGCAGTACTGAGGGAGCGCCACACTGTCGGTGTGGCAATACTGAGGGAGTGCCACACTGTCGGAGAGGCAGTACTGAGGGAGCGCCGCACTTTCGGAGGGGCAGTACTGAGGGAGCGCCGCACTGTCGGAGAGGCGGGTACCGAGGCAGCGCTGCACTGTCGGAGGGGCAGTACTGAGGGAGCGCCCCACATTCAGAGGGACAGTACTGAGGGAGCGTTGCACTGTCGGAGGGTCAGGACTGAGGGAGCGCCGCACTGTCGGAGGGGCAGTACTGACTGAGCGCTGCACTGTGCAGCGTTCCCTCAGTACTGCCCATCCGACAGTGCAGCGCTCCCTCAGTACTGCCCCCTCCGACAGTACGGCACTCCCTCGGTCCTGCCCCTCCGACAGTGCAGCGCTCCCTCAGTACTGCCCCTCTGACAGTGCAGCGCTCCCTCATTACTGCCACTCCGACTGTACTGAGGTAACGCTTCACTCTCGGGGTCTGTACTGAGGGAGCGCTGCACTTTCAGGAGGCAGCACTGAGGGAGCGCGGCACTGTCAGAGGAGGCTGTACTGAGGGAACGCTTCACTCTCGGTGGGGCAGTACTGAGAGAGCGCCGCACTGTCGGACGGGCAGTACTGACAGAGCGCCGCACTGTAAGAGGAGCACTACTGAGGGAGCACTGCACTGTCGGAGGGGCAGTGCTGAGTGAGCGCTGCACTGTCGGTGGGGCAGTACTGAGTGTGCGCTGCACTGTCGGAGGGGCAGTACTGAGTGTGCGCTGCACTGTCGGAGGGGCAGTACTGAGGGGGTGCAGTACTGAGGGAGCGCCCCACTGTTGGAGGGGCAGTACTGAGGGAACGCTGCCCTGTCAGCGGGGCAGGGCTGAGGTAGTGACACACTGTCGGAGGGGCAGTACTGAGGGAGTCGTCGTCGTACGTGTCTTCACACTGTTCCCTTTGGGGAACTGTATGAAGTGGTGGAAGGATTTCTGGCCGCGTTAACGCTCCTTCCGTGACCGTAACCATCTCCGTACCAGCCATTAGGGTGGTTAGTCCTATGGCGGGAGGGTTTTACAGGCTCCCACAACCCATACAAGAGGGGCCGCCACCCACACCCATGGACGCAAGTATCCCTCTGGATGTCAACCCAGAATTTAGAGCCGGAGCTCCGACTCCACTTGCCGGGACTGTCTGGAGCAGGGTTCGATACACTACATCTTCTGACCCAACAGCGGGGATGCTACCGCTACGCCAAAGGCCCACTCCACTGAGGGAGTATCGCACTGTCGGAGGGGCAGTACTGAGGGAGTATCGCACTGTCGGAGGGGCAGTACTAAGGGAGCGCTGCACTGTTGGAGGGGCAGTACTGAGGGAGCGCCGCACTGTCGGAGGGGCAGTACTGAGGGAGTATCGCACTGTCGGAGGGGCGGTACTGAGGGAGCGCTGCACTGTCGGATGGGCAGTACTGAGGGAGCGCCCCACTGTCGGAGGGGCAGTACTAAGGGAGCACTACACTGTCGGGGGGCAGTACTGAGGAAGCGCTGGACTGTCGGAGGGGCAGTGCTGAGGGAGCACTGCACTGTCGGAGGGGCAGTACTGAGGGAGTGCTGCACTGTTGGAGGGGCAGTACTGAGGGAGCGCAGCACTGTCGGAGGGGCAGATCTGAGGGAGTGCTGCACTGTCAGAGGGGCAGTACTGAGGGAGCGCTGCACTGTCGGAGGGGCAGTACTGAGGGAGCGCTGCACTGTCGGATGGGCAGTACTGAGGGAGCGCTGCACTGTCGGAAGGGCAGTACTGAGGGAGCGCTGCACTGTCGGAGGGGCAGTACTGAGGTAGCGCTGCACTGTCGGAGGGGCAGTACTGAGGGAGCTGCACTGTCGGAGGAGCAGTACTGAGGGAGCGCTGCACTGTCGGAGGGGCAGTACAGAGGGAGCGCTGCACTGTCAGAGGGTCAGTACTGAGGGCACACTGCTCTGTCGGAGGGAGGGGCAGTACTGAGTGGGCGCTGCACTGTCGGAGTGGCAGTACTGAGGGAGAGTCGCACTGTCGGAGGGGCAGTACTAAGGGAGCGCTGCACAGTTGGAGGGGCCGTCCTGAGGGAGCGCTGCACTGTCGGAGGGGCCGTACTGAGGGAGCGCTGTACTGTCGGAGGGGCAGTACTGAGGGAGCGCTGCACTGTCAGAGGAGCAGAACTGAGGGAGCGCCCCACTGTCGGAGGGGCAGTACTAAGGGAGCACTACACTGTCGGGGGGCAGTACTGAGGAAGCGCTGGACTGTCGGAGGGGCAGTGCTGAGGGAGCACTGCACTGTCGGAGGGGCAGTACTGAGGGAGTGCTGCACTGTTGGAGGGGCAGTACTGAGGGAGCGCAGCACTGTCGGAGGGGCAGATATGAGGGAGTGCTGCACTGTCGGAGGGGCAGTACTGAGGGAGCGCTGCACTGTCGGAGGGGCAGTACTGAGGGAGCGCTGCACTGTCGGATGGGCAGTACTGAGGGAGCGCTGCACTGTCGGAGGGGCAGTACTGAGGTAGCGCTGCACTGTCGGAGGGGCAGTACTGAGGTAGCGCTGCACTGTCGGAGGGGCAGTACTGAGGGAGCTGCACTGTCGGAGGAGCAGTACTGAGGGAGCGCTGCACTGTCGGAGGGGCAGTACAGAGGGAGCGCTGCACTGTCAGAGGGTCAGTACTGAGGGCACGCTGCTCTGTCGGAGGGAGGGGCAGTACTGAGTGGGCGCTGCACTGTCGGAGTGGCAGTACTGAGGGAGAGTCGCACTGTCGGAGGGGCAGTACTAAGGGAGCGCTGCACTGTCGGAGGAGCAGTACTGAGGGAGCGCTGCACAGTTGGAGGGGCCGTCCTGAGGGAGCGCTGCACTGTCGGAGGGGCCGTACTGAGGGAGCGCTGCACTGTCAGAGGAGCAGAACTGAGGGAGCGCTGCACTGTCGGAGGGGCAGTACTGAGGGAGTGCTGCACTGTCGGAGAAGCAGTACTGAGGGAGTGCTGCACTGTCGGAGGAGCAGTATTGAGGGAACGCCGCACTGTCGGAGAGGCAGTACTGAGGGAGCGCCGCACTGTCGGAGGGGCAGTACTGAGGGAGCGCTGCACTGTCGGAGGAGAAGTACTGAGGGAGTGCTGTACTGTCGGATGTGCAGAACTGAGGGAGTGCTGTACTGTCGGATGTGCAGAACTGAGGGAGCGCTGCACTTTCGGAGGGGCGGTTCTGAGTGAGCGCCGCACTGTCGGCGGGGCAGTACTGATGAGTGCCGCACTGTCGGAGGGGCAGTACTGAGGGAGCGCTGCACTGTCGGAAGAGCCGTAATGAGGGTGCGCTGTACTGTCGGAGGGGCAGTACTGAGGGAGCGCTGCACTGTCAGAGGGGCAGAACTGAGGGAGCGCTGCACTTTCGGAGGGGCGGTTCTGAGTGAGCGCCGCACTGTCGGCGGGGCAGTACTGATGAGTGCCGCACTGTCGGAGGGGCAGTACTGAGGGAGCGCTGCACTGTCGGAAGAGCCGTAATGAGGGTGCGCTGTACTGTCGGAGGGGCAGTACTGAGGGAGCGCTGCACTGTCAGAGGGGCAGAACTGAGTAAGTGCTGCACTGTAGGAGGGGCAGTACGGAGGGAGCGCTGCACTGTCGGAGGAGCAGTACTGAGGGAGCGCCGCACTGTCGGAGGAGCAGTAGTGAGGGAGCGCCGCACTGCCGGACGTGCAGTACTGAGGGAGCGCCACACTGTCGGAGAGGCAGTACTGATGAGCGCCGCACTGTCGGAGGGGCAGTAATGAGGGAGCGCCGCACTGTCGGAGGGGCAGTACTGAGGGAGCGCCGCACTGTCGGAGGGGCAGTACTGAGGGAGCGCTGCATTGTCGGAGGGGCGGTACTGAGGGAGCGATGCACTGTCGGAGGGGCGCTACTGAGGGAGCGCCGCACTGTCGGAGGAGCAGTACTGAGGGAGCGCTGCACTGTCGGAGGGGCAGTACTGAGGGAGCGCTGCACTATCGGAGGAGAAGTACTGAGGGAGCGCTGCACAGTCGGAGGGGCCATCCTGAGGGAGCGCTGTACTGTCGGAGGGGCCGTACTGAGGGACTGCTGTACTGTCGGATGGGCAGTACTGAGGGAGCGCTGCACTGTCAGAGGGGCAGAACTGAGTAAGTGCTGCACTGTTGGAGGGGCAGTACTGAGGGAGCGCTGCACTGTCGGAGGAGCAGTACTGAGGGAGCGCCGCAATGTCGGAGGGGCCGTACTGAGGGAGCGCCGCACAGTCGGAGGAGTGGTACTGAGGGAGCGCCGCACTGCCGGAGAGGCAGTACTGAGCGAGCGCCGCACTGTCAGAGGGGCAGTACTGAGGGAGCGCCACACTGTCGGAGAGGCAGTACTGAGGGAGCGCTGCACTGTCGGAGGGGCAGTACTGATAGAGCACCGCACTATTGGAGGAGCAGTACTGAGGGAGCGCCGCACTGTCGGAGGGGCAGTACTGAGGGAGCGCCACACTGTCGGAGAGGCAGTACTGAGGGAGCGCTGCACTGTCGGAGGGGCAGTACTGAGGGAGCGCTGCACTGTTGAAGGGGCAGTACTGAGGGAGCGCTGCACTGTCGGAGGGGCAGTACTGAAGGAGCGTTGCACTGTCGGCGTTCAGTACTGAGGTAGCGCTGCACTGTCGGAGGGGCAGTACTGAGGGAGCGCTGCACTGTCGGAGGGGCAGTACTGAGAGAGCGGCGCACTGTCGGAGGGGCAGTACTGGTGGAGAGCCGCACTGTCTGGGGGCAGTACTGAGGAAGCGCCGCACTGTCGGAGGGGCAGTACTGAGGGAGTGCCGCACCGTCGGAGTGGCAGTACTGAGGGAGCACTGCACTACCAGGGGGCAGTACTGAGGGAGCGCCGCACTGTTGGAGGGGCAGTACTGAGGGAGCGCTGCTCTGTCGGAGGGGCAGTACTGAGGGAGTGCTGCACTGTCGGAGGGGCAGTACTGAGGGAGCGCTGCACTGTCGGAGGGGCAGTACTGAGGGAGCACTGCATTGTCGGAGGGGCGGTACTGAGGGAGCGCTGCACTGTCAGAGGGGCGGTACTGAGGGAGCGCTGCACTGTCGGAGGGGCAGTACTGAGGGAGCACTGCACTGTCGGTGGGGAAGTACTAAGGGAGTGCCGCACTGTCGGAGGGGCAGTACTGAGGGAGTGCCGCACTGTTGGAGGTGTAGTACTGAGGGAGCGTTGCACTGTCGGAGAGGCAGTAGTGTGGGAGTGCTGCACTGATGGAGGGTCAGTACTGAGGGAGCGCCGCACTGTCGGAGGGGCAGTGCTGAGGGAGTGCTGCACTGTCAGAGGGGCAGCACTGAGGGAGCGCTGCACTGTCGGAGGGGCAGCACTGAGGGAGCGCAGTATTGTCAGAGGGGCAGTACTGAGGGAGCGCTGCGCTGTTGGAGGGGCAGTACTGAAGGAGCGCTGCACTGTCGGAGGGGCAGTACTGAGAGTGCGCTGCACTGTCGGAGGAGCAGTACTGAGGGAGCGCCTCACTATCATAGGGGCAGTACTGAGGGAGCGCCTCACTATCGTAGGGGCAGTACTGAGGGAGCACTGCACTGTTGGAGTGGCAGTACTGAGGGAGCGCCGCACTGTCGGAGGGGCAGTGCTGAGGGAGCGCCTCACTATCGTAGGGGCAGTACTGAGGGAGCGCGGCACTGTCGGAGGGGCGGTGCTAAGGGAGCGCCGCACTGTCAGAGGGGCAGTACTGAGGGATCGCCGCACTGTCGGAGGCGCAGTACTGAGTGAGCGACGCACTTTCGGAGGGGCAGTACTGAGGGAGCGCTGCACTGTCGGAGGGGCCATACTGAGGGAGCGCAGCACTGTTGGAGGGGCAGTACTGAGGGAGCGCTGCACTGTCAGAGGGGCAGAACTGAGTAAGTGCTGCACTGTAGGCGGGGCAGTACGGAGGGAGCGCAGCACTGTCGGAGGAGCAGTACTGAGGGAGCGCCGCACTGTCGGAGGAGCAGTACTGAGGGAGCGCTGCACTGTCAGAGGGGCAGTACTGAGGGAGCGCTGCACTATCGGAGGAGAAGTACTGAGGGAGCGCTGCACAGTCGGAGGGGCCATCCTGAGGGAGCGCTGTACTGTCGGAGGGGCCGTACTGAGGGACTGCTGTACTGTCGGATGGGCAGTACTGAGGGAGCGCTGCACTGTCAGAGGGGCAGAACTGAGTAAGTGCTGCACTGTTGGAGGGGCAGTACTGAGGGAGCGCTGCACTGTCGGAGGAGCAGTACTGAGGGAGCGCCGCAATGTCGGAGGGGCCGTACTGAGGGAGCGCCGCACAGTCGGAGGAGTGGTACTGAGGGAGCGCCGCACTGCCGGAGAGGCAGTACTGAGCGAGCGCCGCACTGTCGGAGGGGCAGTACTGAGGGAGCGCCACACTGTCGGAGAGGCAGTACTGAGGGAGCGCTGCACTGTCGGAGGGGCAGTACTGATAGAGCACCGCACTATTGGAGGAGCAGTACTGAGGGAGCGCCGCACTGTCGGAGGGGCAGTACTGAGGGAGCGCCACACTGTCGGAGAGGCAGTACTGAGGGAGCGCTGCACTGTCGGAGGGGCAGTACTAAGGGAGCGCTGCACTGTTGAAGGGGCAGTACTGAGGGAGCGCTGCACTGTCGGAGGGGCAGTACTGAAGGAGCGTTGCACTGTCGGCGTTCAGTACTGAGGTAGCGCTGCACTGTCGGAGGGGCAGTACTGAGGGAGCGCTGCACTGTCGGAGGGGCAGTACTGAGAGAGCGGCGCACTGTCGGAGGGGCAGTACTGGTGGAGAGCCGCACTGTCTGGGGGCAGTACTGAGGAAGCGCTGCACTGTCGGAGGGGCAGTACTGAGGGAGTGCCGCACCGTCGGAGTGGCAGTACTGAGGGAGCACTGCACTACCAGGGGGCAGTACTGAGGGAGCGCCGCACTGTTGGAGGGGCAGTACTGAGGGAGCGCTGCTCTGTCGGAGGGGCAGTACTGAGGGAGTGCTGCACTGTCGGAGGGGCAGTACTGAGGGAGCGCTGCACTGTCGGAGGGGCAGTACTGAGGGAGCACTGCATTGTCGGAGGGGCGGTACTGAGGGAGCGCTGCACTGTCAGAGGGGCGGTACTGAGGGAGCGCTGCACTGTCGGAGGGGCAGTACTGAGGGAGCACTGCACTGTCGGTGGGGAAGTACTAAGGGAGTGCCGCACTGTCGGAGGGGCAGTACTGAGGGAGTGCCGCACTGTTGGAGGTGTAGTACTGAGGGAGCGTTGCACTGTCGGAGAGGCAGTAGTGTGGGAGTGCTGCACTGATGGAGGGTCAGTACTGAGGGAGCGCCGCACTGTCGGAGGGGCAGTGCTGAGGGAGTGCTGCACTGTCAGAGGGGCAGCACTGAGGGAGCGCTGCACTGTCGGAGGGGCAGCACTGAGGGAGCGCAGTATTGTCAGAGGGGCAGTACTGAGGGAGCGCTGCGCTGTTGGAGGGGCAGTACTGAAGGAGCGCTGCACTGTCGGAGGGGCAGTACTGAGAGTGCGCTGCACTGTCGGAGGAGCAGTACTGAGGGAGCGCCGCACTGTCGGAGGGGCAGTACTGAGGGAGCGCCTCACTATCATAGGGGCAGTACTGAGGGAGCGCCTCACTATCGTAGGGGCAGTACTGAGGGAGCACTGCACTGTTGGAGTGGCAGTACTGAGGGAGCGCCGCACTGTCGGAGGGGCAGTGCTGAGGGAGCGCCTCACTATCGTAGGGGCAGTACTGAGGGAGCGCGGCACTGTCGGAGGGGCGGTGCTAAGGGAGCACCGCACTGTCAGAGGGGCAGTACTGAGGGATCGCCGCACTGTCGGAGGCGCAGTACTGAGTGAGCGACGCACTTTCGGAGGGGCAGTACTGAGGGAGCGCTGCACTGTCGGAGGGGCCATACTGAGGGAGCGCAGCACTGTTGGAGGGGCAGTACTGAGGGAGCGCTGCACTGTCAGAGGGGCAGAACTGAGTAAGTGCTGCACTGTAGGAGGGGCAGTACGGAGGGAGCGCAGCACTGTCGGAGGAGCAGTACTGAGGGAGCGCTGCACTGTCGGAGGAGCAGTAGTGAGGGAGCGCCGCACTGCCGGAGGTGCAGTACTGAGGGAGCGCCACACTGTCGGAGAGGCAGTACTGATGAGCGCCGCACTGTCGGAGGGGCAGTAATGAGGGAGCGCCGCACTGTCGGAGGGGCAGTACTGAGGGAGCGCCGCACTGTCGGAGGGGCAGTACTGAGGGAGCGCTGCATTGTCGGAGGGGCAGTACTGAGGGAGCGATGCACTGTCGGAGGGGCGCTACTGAGGGAGCGCCACACTGTCGGAGGAGCAGTACTGAGGGAGCGCTGCACTGTCGGAGGGGCAGTACTGAGGGAGCGCTGCACTATCGGAGGAGAAGTACTGAGGGAGCGCTGCACAGTCGGAGGGGCCATCCTGAGGGAGCGCTGTACTGTCGGAGGGGCCGTACTGAGGGACTGCTGTACTGTCGGATGGGCAGTACTGAGGGAGCGCTGCACTGTCAGAGGGGCAGAACTGAGTAAGTGCTGCACTGTTGGAGGGGCAGTACTGAGGGAGCGCTGCACTGTCGGAGGAGCAGTACTGAGGGAGCGCCGCAATGTCGGAGGGGCCGTACTGAGGGAGCGCCGCACAGTCGGAGGAGTGGTACTGAGGGAGCGCCGCACTGCCGGAGAGGTAGTACTGAGCGAGCGCCGCACTGTCAGAGGGGCAGTACTGAGGGAGCGCCACACTGTCGGAGAGGCAGTACTGAGGGAGCGCTGCACTGTCGGAGGGGCAGTACTGATAGAGCACCGCACTATTGGAGGAGCAGTACTGAGGGAGCGCCGCACTGTCGGAGGGGCAGTACTGAGGGAGCGCCACACTGTCGGAGAGGCAGTACTGAGGGAGCGCTGCACTGTTGGAGGGGCAGTACTGAGGGAGCGCTGCACTGTTGAAGGGGCAGTACTGAGGGAGCGCTGCACTGTCGGAGGGGCAGTACTGAAGGAGCGTTGCACTGTCGGCGTTCAGTACTGAGGTAGCGCTGCACTGTCGGAGGGGCAGTACTGAGGGAGCGCTGCACTGTCGGAGGGGCAGTACTGAGAGAGCGGCGCACTGTCGGAGGGGCAGTACTGGTGGAGAGCCGCACTGTCTGGGGGCAGTACTGAGGAAGCGCCGCACTGTCGGAGGGGCAGTACTGAGGGAGTGCCGCACCGTCGGAGTGGCAGTACTGAGGGAGCACTGCACTACCAGGGGGCAGTACTGAGGGAGCGCCGCACTGTTGGAGGGGCAGTACTGAGGGAGCGCTGCTCTGTCGGAGGGGCAGTACTGAGGGAGCGCTGCACTGTCGGAGGGGCAGTACTGAGGGAGCACTGCATTGTCGGAGGGGCGGTACTGAGGGAGCGCTGCACTGTCAGAGGGGCGGTACTGAGGGAGCGCTGCACTGTCGGAGGGGCAGTACTGAGGGAGCACTGCACTGTCGGTGGGGAAGTACTAAGGGAGCGCCGCACTGTCGGAGGGGCAGTACTGAGGGAGTGCCGCACTGTTGGAGGTGTAGTACTGAGGGAGCGTTGCACTGTCGGAGAGGCAGTAGTGTGGGAGTGCTGCACTGATGGAGGGTCAGTACTGAGGGAGCGCCGCACTGTCGGAGGGGCAGTGCTGAGGGAGTGCTGCACTGTCAGAGGGGCAGCACTGAGGGAGGGCTGCACTGTCGGAGGGGCAGCACTGAGGGAGCGCAGTATTGTCAGAGGGGCAGTACTGAGGGAGCGCTGCGCTGTTGGAGGGGCAGTACTGAAGGAGCGCTGCACTGTCGGAGGGGCAGTACTGAGAGTGCGCTGCACTGTCGGAGGAGCAGTACTGAGGGAGCGCCGCACTGTCGGAGGGGCAGTACTGAGGGAGCGCCTCACTATCATAGGGGCAGTACTGAGGGAGCGCCTCACTATCGTAGGGGCAGTACTGAGGGAGCACTGCACTGTTGGAGTGGCAGTACTGAGGGAGCGCCGCACTGTCGGAGGGGCAGTGCTGAGGGAGCGCCTCACTATCGTAGGGGCAGTACTGAGGGAGCGCGGCACTGTCGGAGGGGCGGTGCTAAGGGAGCGCCGCACTGTCAGAGGGGCAGTACTGAGGGATCGCCGCACTGTCGGAGGCGCAGTACTGAGTGAGCGACGCACTTTCGGAGGGTCAGTACTGAGGGAGCGCTGCACTGTCGGAGGGGCCATACTGAGGGAGCGCAGCACTGTTGGAGGGGCAGTACTGAGGGAGCGCTGCACTGTCAGAGGGGCAGTACTGACGGAGGGCTGCACTGCCGGAGTGGCAGGACTGAGTGAGTGCTGCACTGTTGGCGGGGCAGTACTGAGGGAGCGCTGCACTCTTGGAGGGGCAGTACTGAGGGAGCGCCGCACTGTCAGAGGGGCAGTTCTGAGGGAATGTCGCACTTTAGGAGGGGCAATACTGAGGGAGAACGGCACTGTCGGAGGGGCAGTGCTGAGGGAGCGTCGCACTGTTGCAGGGGCAGTGCTGAGGGAGCGCTGCACTGAGGGAGTGCTGCACTGTCGGAGGGGCAGTACTGAGGGAGCGCTGCACTGAGGGAGTGCTGCACTGTCGGAGGGGCAGCACTGAGGGAGCGCTGCACTGTCGGAGGAGCAGTACTGAGGGAGCGCTGCGCAGTCGGAGGGGCCATCCTGAGGGAGCGTTGTACTGTTGGAAGAGCCGTAATGAGGGAGCGCTGTACTGTCGGAGGGGCAGTACTGAGGGAGCGCTGCACTGTCAGAGGGGCAGAACTGATGGAGTGCTGCACTGTCGGAGGGACAGTACTGAGGGAGTGCCACACTGTCGGAGGGGCAGTACTGAGGGAGCGCCGCACTCTCGGAGGGGCAGTACTGAGGGAGCGCTGCACTTTCGGAGGGGCGGTTCTGAGTGAGCGCCGCACTGTCGGCGGGGCAGTACTGATGAGTGCCGCACTGTCGGAGGGGCAGTACTGAGGGAGCGCTGCACTGTCGGAAGAGCCGTAATGAGGGAGCGCTGCACTGTCAGAGGGGCAGAACTGAGGGAGTGCTGCACTGTCGGAGGGACAGTACTGAGGGAGTGCCACACTGTCGGAGGGGCAGTACTGAGGGAGCGCCGCACTGTTGGAGGGGTAGTACTGAGGGAGCGATGCATTGTCGGAGGGGCGGTACTGAGGGAGCGCTGCACTGTCGGACGAGCAGTACTGAGGGAGCGCCGCACTGTCGGAGGGGCAGTACTGAGTAAGCGCCGCACTGTCGGAGGTGCAGTACTGAGGGAGCGCTGCACTGTCGGAGGGGCAGTCGTGAGGGAGTGCTTCACGGTTGGAGGGACAGTACTGAGGGAGTGCTGCACTGTCGGAGGGGCAGTACTGAGGGAGCGCTGCACTGTTGAAGAGGCAGTACTGAGGGAGCGCTGCATTGTCGGAGCGGCAGTACTGAGGGAGCGCTGCACTGTCAGAGGGGCGGTACTGAGGGAGCGCTGCACTGTCGGAGGGGCAGTACTGAGGGAGCACTGCACTGTCGGTGGGGAAGTACTAAGGGAGTGCCGCGCTGTCGGAGGGGCAGTACTGAGGGAGTGCCGCACTGTTGGAGGTGTAGTACTGAGGGAGCGTTGCACTGTCGGAGAGGCAGTAGTGTGGGAGTGCTGCACTGATGGAGGGTCAGTACTGAGGGAGCGCCGCACTGTCGGAGGGGCAGTGCTGAGGGAGTGCTGCACTGTCAGAGGGGCAGCACTGAGGGAGCGCTGCACTGTCGGAGGGGCAGCACTGAGGGAGCGCAGTATTGTCAGAGGGGCAGTACTGAGGGAGCGCTGCGCTGTTGGAGGGGCAGTACTGAAGGAGCGCTGCACTGTCGGAGGGGCAGTACTGAGAGTGCGCTGCACTGTCGGAGGAGCAGTACTGAGGGAGCGCCGCACTGTCGGAGGGGCAGTACTGAGGGAGCGCCTCACTATCATAGGGGCAGTACTGAGGGAGCGCCTCACTATCGTAGGGGCAGTACTGAGGGAGCACTGCACTGTTGGAGTGGCAGTACTGAGGGAGCGCCGCACTGTCGGAGGGGCAGTGCTGAGGGAGCGCCTCACTATCGTAGGGGCAGTACTGAGGGAGCGCGGCACTGTCGGAGGGGCGGTGCTAAGGGAGCGCCGCACTGTCAGAGGGGCAGTACTGAGGGATCGCCGCACTGTCGGAGGCGCAGTACTGAGTGAGCGACGCACTTTCGGAGGGGCAGTACTGAGGGAGCGCTGCACTGTCGGAGGGGCCATACTGAGGGAGCGCAGCACTGTTGGAGGGGCAGTACTGAGGGAGCGCTGCACTGTCAGAGGGGCAGAACTGAGTAAGTGCTGCACTGTAGGAGGGGCAGTACGGAGGGAGCGCAGCACTTTCGGAGGAGCAGTACTGAGGGAGCGCCGCACTGTCGGAGGAGCAGTAGTGAGGGAGCGCCGCACTGCCGGAGGTGCAGTACTGAGGGAGCGCCACACTGTCGGAGAGGCAGTACTGATGAGCGCCGCACTGTCGGAGGGGCAGTAATGAGGGAGCGCCGCACTGTCGGAGGGGCAGTACTGAGGGAGCGCCGCACTGTCGGAGGGGCAGTACTGAGGGAGCGCTGCATTGTCGGAGGGGCGGTACTGAGGGAGCGATGCACTGTCGGAGGGGCGCTACTGAGGGAGCGCCACACTGTCGGAGGAGCAGTACTGAGGGAGCGCTGCACTGTCGGAGGGGCAGTACTGAGGGAGCGCTGCACTATCGGAGGAGAAGTACTGAGGGAGCGCTGCACAGTCGGAGGGGCCATCCTGAGGGAGCGCTGTACTGTCGGAGGGGCCGTACTGAGGGACTGCTGTACTGTCGGATGGGCAGTACTGAGGGAGCGCTGCACTGTCAGAGGGGCAGAACTGAGTAAGTGCTGCACTGTTGGAGGGGCAGTACTGAGGGAGCGCTGCACTGTCGGAGGAGCAGTACTGAGGGAGCGCCGCAATGTCGGAGGGGCCGTACTGAGGGAGCGCCGCACAGTCGGAGGAGTGGTACTGAGGGAGCGCCGCACTGCCGGAGAGGTAGTACTGAGCGAGCGCCGCACTGTCGGAGGGGCAGTACTGAGGGAGCGCCACACTGTCGGAGAGGCAGTACTGAGGGAGCGCTGCACTGTCGGAGGGGCAGTACTGATAGAGCACCGCACTATTGGAGGAGCAGTACTGAGGGAGCGCCGCACTGTCGGAGGGGCAGTACTGAGGGAGCGCCACACTGTCGGAGAGGCAGTACTGAGGGAGCGCTGCACTGTCGGAGGGGCAGTACTGAGGGAGCGCTGCACTGTTGAAGGGGCAGTACTGAGGGAGCGCTGCACTGTCGGAGGGGCAGTACTGAAGGAGCGTTGCACTGTCGGCGTTCAGTACTGAGGTAGCGCTGCACTGTCGGAGGGGCAGTACTGAGGGAGCGCTGCACTGTCGGAGGGGCAGTACTGAGAGAGCGGCGCACTGTCGGAGGGGCAGTACTGGTGGAGAGCCGCACTGTCTGGGGGCAGTACTGAGGAAGCGCCGCACTGTCGGAGGGGCAGTACTGAGGGAGTGCCGCACCGTCGGAGTGGCAGTACTGAGGGAGCACTGCACTACCAGGGGGCAGTACTGAGGGAGCGCCGCACTGTTGGAGGGGCAGTACTGAGGGAGCGCTGCTCTGTCGGAGGGGCAGTACTGAGGGAGTGCTGCACTGTCGGAGGGGCAGTACTGAGGGAGCGCTGCACTGTCGGAGGGGCAGTACTGAGGGAGCACTGCATTGTCGGAGGGGCGGTACTGAGGGAGCACTGCACTGTCAGAGGGGCGGTACTGAGGGAGCGCTGCACTGTCGGAGGGGCAGTACTGAGGGAGCACTGCACTGTCGGTGGGGAAGTACTAAGGGAGCGCCGCACTGTCGGAGGGGCAGTACTGAGGGAGTGCCGCACTGTTGGAGGTGTAGTACTGAGGGAGCGTTGCACTGTCGGAGAGGCAGTAGTGTGGGAGTTCTGCACTGATGGAGGGTCAGTACTGAGGGAGCGCCGCACTGTCGGAGGGGCAGTGCTGAGGGAGTGCTGCACTGTCAGAGGGGCAGCACTGAGGGAGGGCTGCACTGTCGGAGGGGCAGCACTGAGGGAGCGCAGTATTGTCAGAGGGGCAGTACTGAGGGAGCGCTGCGCTGTTGGAGGGGCAGTACTGAAGGAGCGCTGCACTGTCGGAGGGGCAGTACTGAGAGTGCGCTGCACTGTCGGAGGAGCAGTACTGAGGGAGCGCCGCACTGTCGGAGGGGCAGTACTGAGGGAGCGCCTCACTATCATAGGGGCAGTACTGAGGGAGCGCCTCACTATCGTAGGGGCAGTACTGAGGGAGCACTGCACTGTTGGAGTGGCAGTACTGAGGGAGCGCCGCACTGTCGGAGGGGCAGTGCTGAGGGAGCGCCTCACTATCGTAGGGGCAGTACTGAGGGAGCGCGGCACTGTCGGAGGGGCGGTGCTAAGGGAGCGCCGCACTGTCAGAGGGGCAGTACTGAGGGATCGCCGCACTGTCGGAGGCGCAGTACTGAGTGAGCGACGCACTTTCGGAGGGGCCATACTGAGGGAGCGCAGCACTGTTGGAGGGGCAGTACTGAGGGAGCGCTGCACTGTCAGAGGGGCAGTACTGACGGAGGGCTGCACTGCCGGAGTGGCAGGACTGAGTGAGTGCTGCACTGTTGGCGGGGCAGTACTGAGGGAGCGCTGCACTCTTGGAGGGGCAGTACTGAGGGAGCGCCGCACTGTCAGAGGGGCAGTTCTGAGGGAATGTCGCACTTTAGGTGGGGCAATACTGAGGGAGAACGGCACTGTCGGAGGGGCAGTGCTGAGGGAGCGTCGCACTGTTGCAGGGGCAGTGCTGAGGGAGCGCTGCACTGAGGGAGTGCTGCACTGTCGGAGGGGCAGCACTGAGGGAGCGCTGCACTGTCGGAGGAGCAGTACTGAGGGAGCGCTGCGCAGTCGGAGGGGCCATCCTGAGGGAGCGTTGTACTGTTGGAAGAGCCGTAATGAGGGAGCGCTGTACTGTCGGAGGGGCAGTACTGAGGGAGCGCTGCACTGTCAGAGGGGCAGAACTGATGGAGTGCTGCACTGTCGGAGGGACAGTACTGAGGGAGCGCCACACTGTCGGAGGGGCAGTACTGAGGGAGCGCCGCACTCTCGGAGGGGAAGTACTGAGTGAGCGCCGCACTGTCGGCGGGGCAGTACTGATGAGTGCCGCACTGTCGGAGGGGCAGTACTGAGGGAGCGCTGCACTGTCGGAGGGGAAGTACTGAGTGAGCGCCGCACTGTCGGCGGGGCAGTACTGATGAGTGCCGCACTGTCGGAGGGGCAGTACTGAGGGAGTGCCGCACTGTCGGAGGGGCAGTACTGAGGGAGCGCTGCACTGTCGGAAGAGCCGTAATGAGGGAGCGCTGCACTGTCAGAGGGGCAGAACTGAGGGAGTGCTGCACTGTCGGAGGGACAGTACTGAGGGAGTGCCACACTGTCGGAGGGGCAGTACTGAGGGAGCGCCGCACTGTTGGAGGGGTAGTACTGAGGGAGCGATGCATTGTCGGAGGGGCGGTACTGAGGGAGCGCTGCACTGTCGGACGAGCAGTACTGAGGGAGCGCCGCACTGTCGGAGGGGCAGTACTGAGTAAGCGCCGCACTGTCGGAGGTGCAGTACTGAGGGAGCGCTGCACTGTCGGAGGGGCAGTCGTGAGGGAGTGCTTCACGGTTGGAGGGACAGTACTGAGGGAGTGCTGCACTGTCGGAGGGGCAGTACTGAGGGAGCGCTGCACTGTTGAAGAGGCAGTACTGAGGGAGCGCTGCATTGTCGGAGGGGCAGTACTGAGGGAGCGCTGCACTGTCGGAGGGGTGGTACCGAGGGAGCGCTGCATTGTCGGAGAGGCAGTACTGAGGGAGCGCCGCACTGTCGGAGGGGCAGTAGTGAGGGAGTGCTGCACTGTTGGAGGGTCAGTGCTGAGGGAGTGGTGCACTGTCGGAGGGTCAGTACTGAGGGAGCGCCGCACTGTCGGAGGGGCAGTACTGAGGGAGCGCTGCACTGTCGGAGGGGCAGTACTGAGGGAGTGCCGCACTGTCGGAGGTGCAGTACTGAGGGAGCGCCGCACTGTCGGAGGGGCAGTAGTGAGGGAGTGCTGCACTGTTGGGGGGTCAGTACTGAGGGAGTGCTGCACTGTCGGAGGGTCAGTACTGAGGGAGCGCCGCACTGTCGGAGGGGCAGTACTGAGGGAGCGCCGCACTGTGCAGCGCTCCCTCAGTACTGCCCGTCCGACAGTGCAGCACTCCTTCAGTACTGCCCCTCGACAGTGCAGCGCTCCCTCAGTACTGCCCGTCCGACAGTGCAGCGCTCCCTCAGTACTGCCCCTCCGACAGTGCGGCACTCCCTCAGTCATGCCCCTCCGACAGTGCAGCGCTCCCTCAGTACTGCCCGTCCGACAGTGCAGCGCTCCCTCAGTACTGCCCATCCGACAGTGCAGCGCTCCCTCTTTACTGCCCGCCCCCCCACAGTGCTGCACTCCCTCAGTACCGCTCCTCCGACAGTGCGGCGCTGCATCAGAACTGTGCCCCCCGACAGTGCACCGCTACCTCAGTACTGCTCCTCCGACAGTGCAGCGCTCCCTCAGTACTGCTTCTCCGACAGTGCAGCACTCCTTCAGTACTGTCCCTCTGACAGTGCAGTGCTCCCTCAGTACTGCCCCTCTGACTGTGCAGCACTCCCTCAGGACTGCCCCTCCGACAGTGCAGCTCTCCCTCAGTACTGTCCCTCCGACAGTGCAGTGCTCCCTCAGTACTGCCCGTCCAACAGTGCAGCGCTCCGTCAGTACTGCCCCTCCGACAGTGCGGCACTCCCTCAGTCCTGCCCCTCCGACAGTGCAGCGCTCCCTCAGTACTGCCCCTCCGACAGTGCAGCTCTCCCTCAGTACTGTCCCTCCGACAGTGCAGTGCTCCCTCAGTACTGCCCGTCCAACAGTGCAGCGCTCCGTCAGTACTGCCCCCCGACAGTGCGGCACACCCTCAGTACTGCCCCTCCGACAGTACTGAGGGAACGCTTCACTCTCGGGGTCTGTACTGAGGGAGCGCTGCACTTTCAGGAGGCAGCACTGAGGGAGCGCCGCACTGTCGGAGGAGGCTGTACTGAGGGAACTCTTCACTCTCGGTGGGGCTGTACTGAGGGAGCGCCGCACTGTCGGAGGGGCAGTACTGACAGAGCGCCGCACTGTAAGAGGAGCACTACTGAGGGAGCACTGCACTGTCGGAGGGGCAGTGCTGAGTGAGTGCTGCACTGTCGGAGGGGCAGTACTGGGTGTGCGCTGCACTGTCGGAGGGGCAGTACTGAGTGTGCGCTGCACTGTCGGAGGGGCAGTACTGAGGGGGTGCAGTACTGAGGGAGCGCCCCACTGTTGGAGGGGCAGTACTGAGGGAACGCTGCCCTGTCAGAGGGGCAGGGCTGAGGTAGTGACACACTGTCGGAGGGGCAGTACTGAGGGAGTCGTCGTCGTACGTGTCTTCACACTGTTCCCTTTGGGGAACTGTATGAAGTGGTGGAAGGATTTCTGGCCGCGTTAACGCTCCTTCCGTGACTGTAACCATCTCCGTACCAGCCATTAGGGTGGTTAGTCCTATGGCGGGAGGGTTTAACGGGCTCCCACAATCCATACAAGAGGGGCCGCCACCCACACCCATGGACGCAAGTATCCCTCTGGATGTCAACCCAGAATTTGGAGCCGGAGCTCCGACTCCACTTGCCAGCACTGTCTGGAGCAGGGTTCGATACCCTACACCTTCTGACCCAGCGGCGGGGATGCTACTGCTACGCCAAAGGCCCACTCCACTGAGGGAGTATCGCACTGTCGGAGGGGCGGTACTGAGGGAGCGCTGCACTGTCGGTGGGCAGTACTGAGGACGTGCTGCACTGTCGGAGGGGCGGTACTGAGGGAGTACTGCACTGTCGGGGGGCAGTACTGAGGGAGTATCGCACTGTCGGAGGGGCGGTACTGAGGGAGCGCTGCACTCTCGGGGGGCAGTACTGAGGATGTGCTGCACTGTCGGAGGGGCGGTACTGAGGGAGTACTGCACTGTCGGGGGGCAGTACTGAGGGAGCGCTGCACTGTCGGAGGGGCAGTACTGAGGGAGTATCGCACTGTCGGAGGGGCAGTACTGAGGGAGTATCGCACTGTCGGGGGGCAGTACTGAGGAAGCGCTGCACTGTCGGAGGGGCAGTACTGAGGGAGTATCGCACTGTCGGAGGGGCAGTACTGAGGGAGCACTGCACTGTCGGGGGGCAGTACTGAGGGAGTGCTGCACTGTCGGAGGGGCAGTCCTGAGGGAGTGCAGCACTGTCGGAGGGGCAGTACTGAGGGAGTGCTGCACTGTCGGAGGGGCAGTACTGAGGGAGCGCTACACTGTCGGAGGGGCAGTACTGAGGGAGTATCGCACTGTCGGAGGGGCAGTACTGAGGGAGCGCTGCACTGTCAGAGGAGCAGTGCTGAGGGAGCGCTGCACTTTCGGAGGGGCAGTACTGAGAGAGCGGCGCAGTGTCGGAGGGGCAGAAGTGATGGAGAGCCGCATTGTCTGGGGGCAGTACTGAGGAAGCGCCGCACTGTCGGAGGGGCAGTACTGAGGGAGTGCCGCACCATCGGAGGGGCATTACTGAGAGAGCACTGCACTATCGGGGGGCAGTACTGAGGGAGCGCCGCACTGTTGGAGGGGCAGTACTGAGGGAGCGCTGCACTGTCGGAGGGGCAGTACTGAGGGAGCGCTGCACTTTCAGAGGGGCAGTACTGAGGGCACGCTGCTCTGTCGGAGGGAGGGGCAGTACTGAGAGGGCGCTGCACTGTCGGAGGGGTAGTACTGAGGGAGAGTCGCACTGTCGGAGGGGCAGTACTAAGGGAGCGGTGCACTGTCGGAGGGGCAGTACTGAGGGAGCGCTGCACTGTCAGAGGGTCAGTACTGAGGGAGAGCTGCACTGTCGGAAGGGTAGTACTGAGGGAGCGCTGCACTGTCGGAGGGGCAGTACTGAGGGAGCGCTGCACTGTCGGAGGGGCAGTACTGAGGGAGCGCTGCACTGTCGGAGGGGCAGTACTGAGGTAGCGCTGCACTGTCGGAGGGGCAGTTCTGAGGGAGCTGCACTGTCGGAGGAGCAGTACTGAGGGAGCGCTGCACTGTCGGAGGGGCAGTACTGAGAGAGTGGCGCACTGTCGGAGGGGCAGTACTGATGGAGAGCCGCACTGCCTGGTAGCAGAACTGAGGAAGCGCCGCACTGTCGGAGGGGCAGGACTGAGGGAGTGCCGCACTGTCGGAGGGGCAGTCCTGATGGAGCACTGCACTATCGGGGGCAGTACTGAGGGAGCGCCGCACTGTCGGAGGGGCAGTACTGAGGGAGCGCTGCACTGTCAGAGGGGTAGTACTGAGGGATCGCTGCACTGTCAGAAGGGCAGTACTGAGGGCACGCTGCTCTGTCGGAGGGAGGGGCAGTACTGAGGGAGAGTCGCACTGTCGGAGGGGCAGTACTAAGGGAGCGCTGCACTGTTGGAGGGGCAGTACTGAGGGAGCGCTGCACTGTCAGGTGGCAGTACTGAGGGAGAGCTGCACTGTCGGAGGGGCAGTATTGAGGGAGCGCTGCATTGTCGGAGGAGCAGTACTGAGGGAGCGCTGCAATGTCGGAGGGGCCGTACTCAGGGAGCGCTGTACTGTCGGAGGGGCAGTACTGAGGGAGCGCTGCACTGTCAGAGGGGCAGAACTGAGGGAGCGCTGCACTGTCGGAGGAGCAGTACTGAGGGAGCGCTGCACTTTTGGAGGGGCCGTACTGAGGGAGTGCCGCACTGTCGGAGGAGCAGTACTGAGGTAGCGCCGCACTGTCGGAGGGGCAATATTGAGGGAGCACCACACTGTCGGAGAGGCAGTACTGAGGGAGTGCCGCACTGTCGGAGGGGCAGTACTAAGGGAGCGCTGCAGTGTCGGAGGAGCAGTACTGAGGGAGCGCTGCACTGTCGGAGGGGCTGTCCTGAGGGAGCGCTGTACTGTCGGTGGGGCCTGTAGTGTATGTATCCGTCTACCTTTAAGAAAACCATTGTATGTAACCGTTCACCTTTAACAGAACTATTTTAGGTGTGGCACTACTTTGTTGGCTTCTGTATACTGTAATACTGACGGTGACCACACCGGTATATAAGTGCTGTGTCAGGATTTATTGGGCAGATTCGCCCTGACCATCGAATAGTAAAGTCCTGTTTTAAGTTACTCTGGTAGTCTGTGTATTAATTAACTAAACAACCCACAGACTTTACAGTGGCGACGAGTCCGATCGTACCCTGCGGCAACAATACTTCCGAAGCAGTTTACGAGCGTCGAGAAGAGGCAACCGCCCTCGTCATTCTGCTGGGAGAAAACTCGAGTCTGCAGAGCTGGAAAGGAGGAAGAATTT
Organism: Somniosus microcephalus; assembly: GCF_052327205.1. Classification (NCBI taxonomy): domain Eukaryota; kingdom Metazoa; phylum Chordata; class Chondrichthyes; order Squaliformes; family Somniosidae; genus Somniosus; species Somniosus microcephalus. Next base: position 27,090,145 of record NW_028225187.1, on the reverse strand, counting down.
AGAGACAAAGACTTCCATCAGCAACAGGCACTGACTGTCCCTTCTGCCAGGGTGAGGAGTGAGCCGATCAGCACGAGAAGCAAGCCGGCCATGGTGACTGTGAGTAAGGGAAAAGTAAAAAGAATAACCGGAGGATAAGGGCGGTGCACTCGACCACGGCCGAGGGGGAAAGGAGCCGGACAGAAGTCGGGCCCAGAGGCGCTGAGACTGGGGCAGCGTGGAGCAAGGAAGCCGCGGTACAGACAGGCTGGGGACGCAACGGCGTCGTGAGACAGCTAGACCGCGACCGGCGAAAAAGGCCGGGCAGCGACCGAAGCCACGAAGCGCTGCGACCGGGAGCGTAGGCGCGGGAAGATATAAAAACTCAGCCGCAGCCGGGGAGGGAAGCACCGGACTGCGAGAGGGCTGGGAGGCGCGATTGGGAGCCAAGCGAGCGGGAGAGGCAGAGCCGACCAAGGGAGACTGAGCGAGAGCCAGTCCAGCGGCTGAAACTGTTCGCCGTCAACGGGGGTACCCAGCGCCGGTAGAGCCGAGCGAGCGGGAGAGAGACAGAGCCCGAGCAAGGGGAACTGAGCGAGAGCCAGCCCAGCGGCTGAAACTGTTCGCCATCAACGGGGTGTACCCAGCACCGGTTGCCCTGCCGAGAAAAGGGAAAGCACTGAAGCCGACGCACAGGCTGTGAACCTGAAAGCCAGCGGCCGTCGCCCGTGGGGAAAGTGTACCCCTCCCGCTAGGGAAGAAACGCAGGAAGCCGCCATTAGGCGGGGAAGAAGACAGAAGCGGGAAACCACCATTGAAGTGGGCGGGGAGAGAAGATAAGCGCGGGAAACCGCCATTTTCGCGGGAACCGCCATCTTGGAAAACAAAAAAAAATAAAAGAAAATTTAAAGAAATAATTCATGGTGTTATCAGGAAGAGAGGAAGATGCCTAAGCGTGGTAACATCAACGATTTTAATTCCGAGGTAGAAGACTGGGCCACGTATGTGGAACGCATTGAGATCTATTGTGAGGCCAATAAAATAGAAGAAGATGACAAAGCTATAACCTTGCTAAACTCGATGGGCGCGAAGACATACGGGCTCTTGAAGCATCTACTAGCACCAGCTAAACCGGCGGATCAGACTTTCGATGATATTGTGACTGTTCTGAAGGATCACTTGAACCCCACACCGTTGATGTTGGCAGAACGATTCAAATTCTATGCGAGAACGCAAAGGAAAGACGAAAGCAACGCAGAATACTTGGTCGAACTGCGTAGACTAGCGAAACACTGCCAGTTTGGAGGGAATCTGACAGAGGCATTGCGAGACAAGTTCGTGTGCGGGTTGTCAAAGGAAGGAACGCAAAAGCGACTACTCGAAGAGAACGACCTTACACTTGACAGGGCTGTCCTTATTGCAGCATCACACGAAGCCGCAGCGAAGGGAACTGCGGAAATGCAGCTAAAGGCAGCGGCACTCAGTGTGGATCAAATTACCTCGAGTACAACAAAATGCTATCGTTGTGGGAAGACAACACACGACCAGAACCAATGCTGGTTTAAGAACCAGGAATGAAGGAAATGTGGCAAACTGGGTCACATAGCTAAGGTATGCCGGTCAGGGAAGAAGACCAACAACCAAAGGAAGCCATCACAGGAAAAGTACAACAAGGTACACAAGGTGGCTGAGAAGAGTTCAGACGAACAGAATTCGGACTCAGACCCAAACGGCCAGGAGCTGGGCAGTCTGAGAATTCACAATGTGAGTAAGGAAGCTGACCTACAAACTATCTGGGTCATGCTAAAAATAGCTGGAGTCCAAGTGAAAATGGAGTTGGACACTGGATCAGCTCTATCAGTCATAAATCGAAGGGATTACCACCGGCTATTCTCACATATACCCTTAAGAGATACCAAGTTCGTATTGCAGACATACACGGGGCATAAAGTATACCCCATGGGGAAGATAAGAGTCAAGGTGAGAGATGGGGGTAAAGAACACCCAAGAATGAACTTATACGTACTACCTGAGGGAGGACCACCACTTCTAGGACGGGAGTGGATCAAGAAAATAGACATGGAATGGCACTATCTAAAAGCCATAACGAGTGAGGACTCGGTGCAGACAATCAGCTCAGATTCTGAAACGGATGACGATAAGACCAACCCAAATATGAAAGACAAGGCTAAAATGGACTTGCCGACTAAGGTTGGAAGAACGAAGGCATGCATAAAGGCTTATGCTCCAGAGAAGAACAAAGTTTCAGAACAGAACTCCACCGAACAACGACAACATAGTTTGACAGAGAATTCTGAGTCTGTTCAGTTTACGGACATATCCATGACTGACGAACACCGAGCTCGGACTCAACTTTATTTCAAATTACGACAGCAAGTAGAACAAGTGAGTTACCATCTCGAACAAGAGATGAAAACAATGAAAAAGTTCTATGACACCGAATGGGAGAATCTGGAAAGACAACAGAAGCAGCTAGCTCAAGCAGAGAGCGACCATAGAGCCATCGTGACCAATTACCGATCACATCTCCCTTATGCTGTTCAGGAGTTAGAATATTTGCAGGAAGAAGCAAATGAAGAGGAATCTTCAGGAAGCCAGGATTTTATTCCAGTTCTTCTCTACGACTCCTTACAAGCAGAGTTTGAGAAGTTGAAGGAACAGTATGAACAGGCCCAGGCTACAATCCTGGAGGGGATTAACTCGGCAACCTCCGAAAAGCTAGTTTCAGTAGAAGCATATGAACAACTGAAGGTTGAACATGAGCAAGAAGTCCAAAGGCTGCAGGAAATTCTTGATGAGCTCAAGGCCAAGACAGACTCATCGGTAGAAGTTCCATCCACAGATGAGAAATTAGAGGTGAAAGACATGGCAGAACATGAAAGACAAGATGTCCAAGAACTCATAAAAATATTGAAGGAAACCCAAGACAAATATGAGGCGGCAATGACCGAGGTTCAACAACTTGAAGAATAGATTCAACTGGGAATCCTTTCAGTGGAAGAAAAGGAAACTGTAAGAAACACAGAGACTGTAAGAATGGCCCCTGAACATGAGCTAGAGAGCATCAAGGCGCAACTTCTCCGAGCGCTGAAAGCCAAAGTACAAGAGGAAAAGAAGGTGAAAGCATTGGAGGAAAAGGTGGATGAAATGGAGAAGACTCTGACCCACAGTGTTCCCGTGGAAGAGTTAACGGTCAGCCAACTCCTTCATATGCTGAGGGACAAGACTCTGCAATGGGAACAATCTGAACACGAGCTTCAATCTTCAAAGGAAAGGAGTTCGGAGCTCTCAAAAGTTATGGAAATAGCTGAGGTTGCAACACAGATTTTACTGGGATGCCAAAAGTACGCTGAATCACGTCTATGTGAACAACAGAATGTTGAAACAGCTGCTCCAGTAGAAGGATTGAATAGCCCGATCAATCAATCCCCGATGGAAGGGGAAGTATTGAAATCACAAATGAGGTCATTAGTGAAGGATTTGCAGGAAACCCAGGAAGAGCGGGATGAATATGAACGCATGAAGAAGTCTCTTCAGGAAAGATGTCTAGGGAGGGAACAACAGTCGGCTAACGCCCAGTTGGGTAAGGAAGAAGTAGAAGGCCCTCTCGCTAGACTAGTTCAGGACGACACCGAATATTACCATGACCTGTTGAGTGACACGGAATATTACGAGGACTTGGTCTGCCCAGCTTGTGATGAAAACTCCCAAAGTGCAGAAATCAGGATGAAGCACTTAAAGTCTAAGGAACATAGGGAGATGGTGGCGCTGCAGCTGGCAGCTGATAAGGGAGCCCCGAGAGTCTCCAAGAAGCAGAAAAGAAAAAGACGAAGCAGAAGGTGATAACCATCTAAATCATTATCACTTCTACCAGATCATGTACGTGGGCCCTACGAAGGGAGCCAAATCAGTTGGCAAGTAGGAAAAATTACCAAGGCAGTCCAGCTGTTTGTAAAAGTCAGCACTGCTGGTTCAGCAGGATGGAAGTTCAAGCTGTTAAGTCAAGGGAAAGACTATTGGATGAGTCACGCTAGCAATGTGAACCGGCTACACCAGAGAGATGTTGTTCGGACCGAGTCAAGACCAGAGACTGAATCTGTGAACTGTTCCCGCAGAGACTGAATCTGTAAACTGTTTCCCGCATAGATTATACCTGTGAATTGTTTTACATGAAGTTGAATATATGTTATGTTTAATGGGGGACTAAGTATGTTGTAAGCTAAAAAGGGAGGATTGTAGTGTATGTATCCGTCTACCTTTAAGAAAACCATTGTATGTAACCGTTCACCTTTAAGACAACTATTTTAGGTGTGGCACTACTTTGTTGGCTTCTGTATACTGTAATACCGACGGTGACCACACCGGTATATAAGTGCTGTGTCAGGATTTATTTGGCAGATTCGCCCTGACCTTCGAATAGTAAAGTCCTGTTTTAAGTTACTCTGGTAGTCTGTGTATTAATTAACTAAACAACCCACAGACTTTACAGGGCCGTACTGAGGGAGCGCTGTACTGTCGGAGGGGCAGTACTGAGGGAGCGCTGCACTGTCAGAGGGGCAGAACTGAGGGAGCGCTGCACTGTCGGAGGGGCAGTACTGAGCGAGCGCTGCACTGTCGGAGGGGCAGTACTGATGGAGCGCTGCACTGTCGGAGGGGCAGTACTGAGGGAGCGCTGCACTGTCGGAGCGGCAGTACTGAGGTAGCGCTGCACTGTCAGAGGGGCAGTACTGAGGGAGCTGCACTGTCGGAGGAGCATTACTGAGGGAGCGCTGCACTGTCGGAGGGGCAGTACTGACAGAGCGGCGCACAGTCGGAGGGGCAGTACTGATGGAGAGCCGCACTGTCTGGGGGCAATACTGAGGAAGCGCCGCACTGTCGGAGCGGCAGTACTGAGGGAGTGCCGCACTGTCGGAGGGGCAGTACTGAGGGAGCGCTGCACTGTCAGAGGGGCAGTACTGAGGGAGCGCTGCACTGTCAGAGGGGCGGTACTGAGGGCACGCTGCTCTGTCGGAGGGAGGGGCAGTACTGAGAGGGCGCTGCACTGTCGGAGGGGCAGTACTGAGGGAGAGTCGCACTGTCGGAGCGGCAGTACTAAGGGAGCGCTGCACTGTCGGAGGGGCAGTACTGAGGGAACACTGCACTGTCAGAGGGGCAGTACTGAGGGAGAGCTACACTGTCGGAGGGGCAGTACTGAGGGAGCGCTGCACTGCCGGAGGAGCAGTACTGAGGGAGCGCTGCACAGTCGGAGGGGCCGTCCTGAGGGAGTGCTGCACTGTCGGAGGGGCCGTACTGAGGGAGCACTGTACTGTCGGAGGGGCAGTACTGAGGGAGTGCTGCACTGTTGGAGGGGCAGTACTGAGGGAGCGCCGCACTGTCGGAGGAGCAGTACTGAGGGAGCGCCGCACTGTCGGAGGGGCAGTACTGAGGGAGCGCCACACTGTCGGAGAGGCAGTACTGAGGGAGCGCCGGACTGTCGGAGGGGCAATAATGAGGGAGCGCTGCACTGTCGGAGGGGCCGTACTGAGGGAGCGCTGCACTGTCAGAGGGGCAGAACTGAGGGAGCGCTGCACTGCCGGAGGGGCAGTACTGAGGGAGCGCCGCACTGTCGGAGGAGCAGTACTGAGGGAGTGCCGCACTGTCGGAGGGGCAGTACTGAGGGAGCGCCACATTGTCGGAGAGGCAGTACTGAGGGAGCGCCGCACTGTCGGAGGGGCAGTACTGAGGGAGCGCCGCACTGTCGGAGGGGCAGTACTGAGGGAGCGCCGCACTGTCGGAGGGGTAGTACTGAGGGAGTGCTGCACTGTCGGAGGGGCAGTACTGAGGGAGCGCTTCACTGTCGGAGGGGCAGTGCTGAGGGAGCGCTGCACTGTCGGAGGGCAGCACTGAGGGAACGCCGCACTGTCAGAGGGGCAGTACTGTGGGAGCACTGCACTGTCGGAGGGGCAGTACTGAGGGAGCACTGCCCTGTCGGAGGGCAGTACTGAGGGAGCACCACACTGTCGGAGGGGCAGTACTGAGGGAGTACTGCCCTGTCGGAGTGGCAGTACTGAGGGAGTACTGCCCTGTTGGAGGGGCAGTACTGAGGGAGCACTGCCCTGTCGGAGGGGCAGTACTGAGGGAACGCTGCCCTGTCGGAGGGGCAGGGCTGAGGGAACGCTGCCCTGTCGGAAGGGCAGGGCTGAGGTAGTGCCGCACTGTCGTAGGGGTGGTACTGAGCGATGCCGCGCTTGCACACGGGCGGTACTGAGGGAGTGCCGCACTGTCGGAGGGGTCGTACTGAGGGAGCGCCGCACTGTCGGAGCGGCAGTACTGAGGGAGTGCCGCACTGTCGGAGGGGCAGTACTGAGGGAGCGCTGCCCTGTCGGGGGGCAGTGCTGAGGAAGTGCTGCTTTATAAGAGTGACAGCATTGAGGATGTTAAACCTCACTGGATGTAAAATATTTATCCCTCAACCAGCATTACGAAAAAGAGATGATTGTCGTGTTGTGGAATCTTGCTGTGCGCACATTTGCCTGCCTCCTGTCCTACATCACATCAGTGACTACACTTCAAAAGTACTTCATTGGTTGGGACATCATGTGGATGTGAAAAAGCTCCGTAGAAATGCAAGTCTACCTTTTATACAATAAGACAATGCCAGACGCAAGTGCACAATTTAGTTTATTTTTGCAGTTATTCAGTGAATAGTTCGAGAGACAGCTGAGGGGAGCCTCCCCACAACGCGACTGGAGGGGAACAGTATAAGCTGATCATTAGCACGCCACGCTGACCCACTTAGCGAGCTGGAAATGAAATCACCCTCTATTTCTGGACGGTCCCACGGCCGAATCAGACCGTGGCCAGGCCTGGGTTCAGTGACAAAGACAGCCTCGCCTCGGCCTTTTAACAGCTCCTCCCAGCGCACCTTGCCAATTGACCTCCGCACACCGGTCACGGGCCCTTTGACCTCTGAACCCTTCCCTCTCCAGGGGTTCTCCAGCTGGGCTGCCTTACCCACTGACCACCTGACGGGTCAGCCGGCGGCTCAGTGGGTGGCACTCTCTCTCTCTCTCGCTTCCGAGTCAGAAGGTCGTGGATTCGAGCCCCACTCCAGGGACTTGAGCACATGAAGCGAGGCTGACCCTCCCAGTGCAGTGCCGAGGGAGCGCTGCACTGTCGGAGGGGCCGTCTTTCGGATGAGACGTTAAACCGAGGCCCCGTCTGCGCTCTCAGGTGGACGAAGGACGTTCTTGCCATGGAGGGAGTGCAGCGAAGATTCACCAGACTGACACCTGGGATGGCAGGAATGACGTATGAGGAGAGATTGGGTCGATTGGGCTTGTACTCGCTGGAGTTTAGAAGAATGAGAGGGGCTCTCATTGAAACTTATAAAATTCTAACAGGACTAGACAGACTAGATGCAGGAAGGATGTTCCCGATGGCGGGGGAGTCCAGAACCAGGGGTCACAGTCTAAGGATAAGGGGTAAGCCATTTAGTACAGAGATGAGGAGGAATTTCTTCACCCAGAGAGTGGTGAACCTGTGGAATTCTCTACCACAGAAGGCAGTAGAGGCCAATTCATTAAATATATTCAAGAAGGAGTTAGATATATTTCTTAAGGCTAAAGGGATCAAGGGATATGGGGAGAAGGCAGGGACAGGGTACTGAGATTGGATGATCAGCCATGATCTCATTGAATGGCGGAGCAGGCTCGAGGGGCCGAATGGCCTACTCCTGCTCCTATCTTCTATGTTTCTATAGAAGATTCCACGGCACTATTCCGAAGAAGAGCAGGGGAGTTCTCATCACTTAACATCACTAAATCAGATTATCTGGTCATTACCACGTTGCTGTTTGTGAGAGCTTGCTGTGCGCAAATTGGCGTTTCCCACGGGTACAACAGTTCAAAAAGTGGGGCGTCCGGTGGTTGTGAAAGGCGCGATAGAAAGGCAAGTCTTTCTTTTTTGAAGATGTGGCCTGTTGCTGTTTTGTGGTCAGTCCGTGCGGGGAGGTTTGGCCTCAATGGGGCTACTCCCGCCCTCTCCAATGGCCGCGCAGTCATCTGCAAGATCCCGCGCAGGCTGCTCGCTGGGTATTACAATGTAGATACCGAGCTCGCGCGCAAAAATTTGAATGGGCCGCGCATTGGGGGAGGCGGGCTACGCGACGGGGGGGGCGGTGCAGCTTATGGGGGGGGCACATTGTTTGGCCCTTTGACCTCTGAACCCTTCCCTGCCCTGGGGGGGGCATTGGCCAATTAACCTGGCTACCTGCCTCGCAACCGGGGCTCGGTGAGACCACACCTGGAGTACTGTGTGCAGGTTTGATCTCCTTACCTAAGACAGGATATACTCGCCATTGAGGGAGTGCAGCGAAGGTTCACCAGACTGGTTCCTGGGATGGCAGGACTGCCGTATGAGGAGAGAGTGGGTCGACTAGGCCTGTATTCACTAGAGTTTAGGAGAATGAGAGGGATTCGCAATGAAATGTATGAAATTCTGACAGGGCTAGACAGACTGGATGCAGGGAGGATGTTTCCCCTGGCTGGGGGGTCGAGAACGAGGGGTCACAGTCTCAGGATATGGGGTAGGGCATTTAGGACTGAGATGAGGAGAAATTTCTTCACTCAGAGGGTGGTGAACCTGTGGAATTCTCTACCACAGAAGGCTGTGGAGGCCAAGTCACTGAATATATTTAAGAAGGAGATCGATAGATTTCTAGACACAAAGACATCAAGGGGTATGGGGAGAGAGCAGGAATATGGTATTGAGATAGAGGATCAGCCATGATCATATTGAATGGCGGAGCAGGCTCGAAGGGCCAAATGGCCCACTCCTGCTCCTATTTTTCTATGTTTATCTAATAATCCGTCTCTCGGCCTTCTCGTGGCAGAGTTGGAAGCTGTCTCACAGAGCTATGACCGTAAGTACAGAGTATCCTGTTGTACCCGAGTGGCTGAGACAAGATAACCAGTGACCGAGTGTCCCAGCTTGTTGCTTCAGAGCTCAGCCAGGTCCTGTTCTCATTCGAACGGCCCACACTTGTGCCTTTCCAAGCAGGGTCACACCGGACAGGAACCCGGCCTGCTTTATCACCAACCCACCCCCTCCCTAACCCAGGGTCACAGAGGGCAATCGTGGCCCCAACAAGCAGCTGTCCCGGCTAACTCAGCACAGACTGGAGCTGGAGCCTCGCCCTTTCCTGCTGTGTGTGTGTCTGTGTGTGAGCCACAGGGAACAGGCGGCCATTTTGTGCCGGGCCAAGCCATCAATAGTGAACACAAGGAGAGGATTGTGGGTAAATGTCTTGGCTCGCGGTGTCACGTGGCCGCAAGTGGTTCACAAAATGGCTGCCTGTGACCGGCCATGGCAAAGCATGAAGATGGCCGGTGAGAGAGGGACACGGTTCCCATGGTCGAGTTGTAGAACGTGAAGGCTTCCCTCCTGAGACGTCTCATTGGCTGTCGCCGGCCTCTCTCACGGCCCCCCGCGCCCCCTCCTCCCCCCGGGGCGGGGAGTCACATGTAGTGGGCGATGTGGGCGTTGGAGATGGGCGGAGCCGTGGCCCTCAGACTCGATTGGCTGCTGAAGCTGCAGCCGTAGCTATAGAAACTGGGCAGGGGTGGCCTGCTGAGGTAGCGGGGCACCTGTCTGCACGCCTGAGGGTTGAAGGGGTCCTCGTCGTCGATGTCATCGTACACAGGCACCCTGCAAGGGCACATGGGAAAGGAACGATGTGGGGTCAGATTCACTGGGAGAGGTCAGAGGGTATAAACTTTCCCCTCCAATCTATGTCCCTCCCCTCCACTACCTCCCCTCCAATCCCCTACCCGACCCCCCACTCTCCTCCCACTCTTCTTCCCTCCATGCCGCACCTTTCTTCGCTCCTCCCCTCCACTCAGCTCCCCGTCCATCCTGCTACTCCCCTCCCATCCCACTCCCCTTTCCTCCCCTCCCATCCCATTCCCCTCCCCCCCGCTCCACTCAACTCCCCGCCACTCCCCTCCTCTCCCTACCAGCCCACTCCCCTCCCCTCCTCTCCCCATCCAATCTCCTCCTCTCCTTCCACTCTTCTCCCTCCTCCTCCCCTGCCCTGCACTCCACTTCCTCCCTTCACCTCTCCTCCAATCGCCTCCCCTCTCCTCCCATCCCGCTTTCCTCACCTGTCCCTCCACTCCCCTCCCATCTCCTCCAATACTCGACCTTCCCCTCCACTCCCTTCCTCTCTCCCCCCTGCCCTCCCCTCTCATCCTTTCCGCTCCCCACTACCCACCACCGCCCTGCCCTCCCATCTCCTCACCTCCCCTGCCCCTACTCCCTGCCGCTCCCCAGTCCCCTGCCCACCCCTCACCTGGCACGTGACAGTGACGACCCGTTACTGACCTGCTGATCTCCAGCCGTTTCCAGACATGAGGCACACTGCAGATGACACAGCAGAAGGAGGGGATGGTGAGCAAGGAGAAGAGGCAGAGATAAAGTGTTCCGTCCATCCCGTCGTAACAGAGACCCCGCAACACGTCCAGGTAAAGCTGGGCACAGAACAGGAGCAAGGAGAGGACAAAAAAACAAAGGGCCGTGTGTGATCTCACTCTCCAATGAATCCATGGCACTCTCAAATCCATCTACCCACCTTCTCCCCATATCCCCAACCCCACCTACCCACCTTCTCCCCATATCCCCAACCCCACCTACCCACCTTCTCCCCATATCCCTCAACCCCACCTACCCACCTTCTCCCCATATCCCTCAACACCACCTACCCACCTTCTCCCCATATCCCCAACCCCACCTACCCACCTTCTCCCCATATCCCTCAACCCCACCCACCCACCTTCTCCCCAAATCCCTCAACCCCACCTACCCACCTTCTCCCCATATCCCTCAACACCACCAACCCACCTTCTCCCCATATCCCTCAACCCCACCTACCCACCTTCTCCCCATATCCCTCAACACCACCTACCCACCTTCTCCCCATATCCCCCAACCCCACCTACCCACCTTCTCCCCATATCCCCCAACCCCACCGACCCACCTTCTCCCCATATCCCTCAACTCCACCTACCCACCTTCTCCCCGTATCCCTCAACCCCACCTACCCACCTTCTCCCCATATCCCTCAACCCCACCTACCCACCTTCTCCCCATATACCTCATCACCACCTACCCACCTTCTCCCCGTATCCCTCAACCCCACCTACCCACCTTCTCCCCATATCCCTCAACCCCACCTACCCACCTTCTCCCCATATCCCTCAACCCCACCTACCCACCTTCTCCCCATATCCCTCAACCCCACCTACCCACCATCTCCCCATATCCCTCAACCCCACCAACCCACCTTCTCCCCATATCCCTCAACCCCACCTACCCACCTTCTCCCCATATCCCCCAACCCCACCTACCCACCTTCTCCCCATATCCCTCAACCCCACCTACCCACCTTCTCCCCATATTCATCGATCTAACCGACCCACCTTCTTCCCGTATAACTCAACTCCACCTACCCACCTTCTCCCCATATCCCTCAACCCCACCAACCCACCTTCTCCTCATATCCCTCAATCCCACCTACCCACCTTCTCCCCAAGTCGCTCAACCCCACCCACCCACCTTTTCCCCATATCCCTCAACCCCACCCACCCACCTTTTCCCCATATCCCTCAACCCCATCTACCCACCTTCTCCCCATATCCCCCAACCCCACCTACCCACCTTCTCCCCATATCCCCCAACCCCACCTACCCACCTCCTCCCCATACCCCTCAACCCCACCTACCCACCTTCGCCCCATATCCCTCAAACCCATCTACCCACGTCCTACCATATCTCTCAACCCCATCTACCCACGCCCTCTCATATACCTCAATCCCACCTCCCCACCTCCTCCCCATATCTCTCAACCCCACCAACCCACCTCCTCCCATATTGCACTTACCCGCCTTCTCCCCATATCCCTGGAGCCCACTATCCCACCTTCTCAGTGTACGGCCCAATCCCTGGTCACCACTTGTTATGGACAGCCCGAGCCCATACACAGACTGACACCAGCTCACCTTGTTGAGACCCCGGCAGTGGATTAGAGCGATGAGATTATGAACAATCACCTCAGTAGTGTTCAAAGTCTGTTGAACTGTGAGAAGGCTTGTCTAGGATAGACCAGAGTGATAATTATACAGGGGCAAGGGGAGGGGTCAGAGTGATAATTATATAGGGGGAGGGGTCAGGGAGATAGTTATTTGGGGGTGGAAAAGAAAGACTAGCATCTCTCAGTCCCTCTCTCTCAGGGAGATATCTGTACACTGACTGGTGTCTCAGTCCCTCTCTCTCAGGGAGTTATCAGTACACTGACTGGTGTCTCTCAGTCCCTCTCTCTCAGGGAGATATCTGTACACTGACTGGTGTCTCTCAGTCCCTCTCTCTCAGGGAGATATCTGTACACTGACTGTTTTCTCTCAGTCCCTCTCCCTCAGGGAGATATCTGTACACTGACTGGTGTCCCTCAGTCCCTCTCTCTCAGGGGGATATCTGTACACTGACTGGTGTCTCAGTCCCTCTCCCTCAGGGAGATATCTGTACACTGACTGGTGTCTCAGTCCCTCTCCCTCAGGGAGATATCTGTACACTGATTGGTGTCTCTCAGTCCCCTCTCTCTCAGGGGGATATCTGTACACTGACTGGTGTCTCTCAGTCCCTCTCTCTCAGGGAGATATCTGTACACTGACTGGTGTCTCTCAGTTCCCTCTCTCTCAGGGAGATATCTGTACACTGACTGGTGTCTCTCAGTCCCTCTTTCTCAGGGAGATATCTGTACACTCACTGGTGTCTCTCAGTCCCCTCTCTCTCAGGGAGATATCTGTACACTAACTGGTGTCTCTCAGTCCCTCTCTCTCAGGGGGATATCTGTACAATGACTGGTGTCTCTCAGTCCCCTCTCCCTCAGGGGGATATCTGTACACTGACTGGTGTCTCTCAGTCACTCTTGCTCAGGGAGATATCTGTACACTGACTGGTGTCTCTCTGTCCCCTCTCTCTCAGGGAGATATCTGTACACTGACTGGTGTCTCTCAGTCCCCTCTCTCTCAGGGAGATATCTGTACACTGACTGGTGTCTCTCAGTCCCTCTCCCTCAGGGAGATATCAGTACACTGACTGGTGTCTCTGTCTCCTCTCTCTCCCTCAGGGAGATATCTGTACGCTGACTGGTGTCTCTCAGTCCCCTCTCTCACAGGGAGATATCTGTATGCTGACTGGTGTCTCTCAGTCCCTCTTTCTCAGGGAGATATCTGTACACTGACTGGTGTCTCTCAGTCCCCTCTCCCTCAGGGGGATATCTGTACACTGACTGGTGTCTCTCAGTCCCTCTTTCTCAGGGACATATCTGTACACTGACTGGTGTCTCTCAGTCCCCTCTCTCTCAGGGAGATATCTGTACACTGACTGGTGTCCCTCTCCCTCAGGGAGATATCAGTACACTGACTGCTGTTTCTCAGTCCCTCTCTCTCAGGGAGATATCTGTACACTGGCTGGTGTCTCCCTGTCTGTCTCTCTCTTAGGGAGATATCTGTACACTGACTGGTGTCCCTCTCCCTCAGGGAGATATCTGTACACTGACTGCTGTTTCTCAGTCCCTCTCTCTCTCAGGGAGATATCTGTACACTGAATGGTGTCCCTCTCCCTCAGGGAGATATCTGTACACTGACTGTTGTCTCTCAGTCCCCTCTCTCAGGGAGATATCTGTACACTGACTGGTGTCTCTCAGTCCCTCTCTCTCAGAGAGATATCTGGACACTGACTGGTGTCTCTCAGTCCCCTCTCCCTCAGGGAGATATCTGCACACCGACTTCTGTCCCTCAGTCCCTCTCCCTCAGGGAGATATCAGTACACTGACTGCTGTCTCTCAGTTCCTCTCCCTCAGGGAGATATCTGTACACTGACTGGTGTCTCTCAGTCCCCTCTCTCTGGGAGATATCTGTACACCGACTTGTGTCCCTCAGTTCCTCTCCCTCAGGGAGATATCAATACACTGACTGCTGTCTCTCAGTCCCTCTCTCTCTGGGGGATATCTGTACACTGACTGGTGTCTCTGTCTCCTCTCTCTCTCTCAGGGAGATATCTGTACGCTGACTGTTGTCTCTCTGTCCCCTCTCTCTCGGAGATATCTGTACACTGACTGTTGTCTCTCTGTCCCCTCTCTCTCAGGGAGATATCTGTACACTGACTGGTGTCTCAGTCCCTCTCCCTCAGGGAGATATCTGTACACTGACTGGTGTCTCTCAGTCCCTCTCCCTCAGGGAGATATCTGTACACTGACTGGTGTCTCAGTCCCTCTCCCTCAGGGAGATATCTGTACACTGATTGGTGTCCCTCAGTCCCTCTCTCTCAGGGAGATATCTGTACACAGACTGGTGTCTCTCAGTCCCTCTCCCTCAGGGAGATATCTGTACACTGACTGGTGTCTCTCAGTCCCTCTCTCTCAGGGAGATATCTGTACACTGACTGGTGTCTCTCAGTCCCCTCTCTCTCAGTGAGATATCTGTACACTGACTGGTGTCTCTCAGTCCCCTCTCCCTCAGGGGGATATCTGTACACTGACTGGTGTCTCTCAGTCCCTCTTTCTCAGGGAGATATCTGTACACTGACTGGTGTCTCTCAGTCCCTTCTCTCTCAGGGAGATATCTGTACACTGACTGGTGTCTCTCTGTCCCCTCTCTCTCAGGGAGATATCTGTACACTGACTGGTGTCTCTCAGTCCCCTCTCTCTCAGGGAGATATCTGTACACTGACTGGTGTCTCTCAGTCCCTCTCCCTCAGGGAGATATCAGTACACTGACTGGTGTCTCTGTCTCCTCTCTCTCTCTCAGGGAGATATCTGTACACTGACTGGTGTCTCTCAGCCCTCTCCCTCAGGAAGATATCTGTACTGTGATGAAATATTCCATTCATCACTGCCTGTGACTGTGGTCGGTTTCAGTGTCATTTCTCTTCCCCCAGTCCTCATTGTATTGTTTATTGGAATGTGCTGGAATGTGCTGTGTGTAGGGCTCCGCCCATACCTGGCCCCTTTTGTAAGCTAGCTCAGTCTGGCCTCAGTCTCCAGAAGGAAGATACCTCTCTCTCTTATGTGTTACTTTCTAAGTTAATAAAAGCCTTGTTTTGTTTCGCTAACATCGAGTCTCGGAATTATTGAGGCACATCGATTTTATTAACTTATTTTTCAACACTATGGATCAACTCCTGAAACCCGAACGTTTGGATTTGGATCAACATGCTCCGGACACAGCAGCACGCTTCGGACACTGGTTTGAGTGTATGGAATTCTTCCTGGACAATTCCGCAGCCGTCAAAGACGCTACGGACGCTGCGAGGATGAGACTCGGAATTCTGCGGAATTGGGTAAGCCACCGGGTTTACCCCCTCATCCAAGATGCCGATACGTACCTGGCCGCCTGCGACATCTTAAAGGCGCATTACCAGCAGCCTATGAATGAGGTGTATGCTAGGTATCTGCTCGCTACTCGCGCACAGCGACCTGGGGAATCGGTGGAGGAGTTCCTAAGCACCCTGAAAATGCTTGGCAAAGACTGCAAGTGCCGAGATGTAAAAGCCGCAGTATACACTGACGAGCTTGTTCGCGATGCCTTTATCACAGGCCTCAGCTCCACTTACATCCGGCAAAGACTGCTGGAAAAAACGGGGTTGGACCTGAAACAGGCTGCGGACACCGCGCGATCCCTGGATGTGGCCCAGAGAAACTCGGACGCCTACTCTTCAGCCCGCGCCGTCCACGCCGCCACGTGTGCACCGAGGGTGCCGCCATCTTGGAAGGCATCTTCCCCGCCCGGCAGCCCGACACCGGCGGGGCCCCGCTCTCCCCCCAGAAGTCCTACGACAGCCGCGACGCGTCAGGGACCCAACTGCTTCTGCGGGCAGCCAAAACACACCAGAAACCTGTGCCCGGCGAAAGGCACCACCTGCTTTAAGTGCGGTAAGAAGGGGCACTTCGGGAAGGTGTGCAGAGGGAACCCCGCCGGAAAACCAACCGCCGGAAAACCCGCCACCGCCGCGTGTGCGCCGTGGGAGCGGCCATCTTGGACGCCATCTTGCCCGACCTCGTGGGGTCCGCCATCTTATGAGCAGACAGCGTGGACGCCATCTTGTATCGATCAGGGCCCTACAGTGGCATCAGTCACAGTGGACCAGACCAGGCCGCACCCGCTATCCAGATCAATGGTGGACATCGAGGTAAATGGGTGCCGGGTTAAATGCTTAATTGACAGTGGAAGCACGGAGAGCTTTATCCACCCAGAACTGGCACAACAACTCTCCCTAAAGGTGGTCCCTGCTCAGGGTACCATCTCTATGGCTGATAAAACCCAGACATCGACCATTCTGGGTTACTGCACGGTACAATTGGGCGTTAACGGAACTGTATACGATAATTTTAAAGTATTAATCATGAAGAACCTATGTGCGAGCGTGATCTTGGGTTTGGATTTCCAGTGCAACCACCAAAGCATCACGCTCAAGTACGGTGGGTCCCAGCCGCCCCTCACAGTGTGCGGTCTGGCTACCCTGAAGGTAAAGCCGCCTTCGCTATTCGCGAACCTTACCCCTAACTGCCGGCCAATAGCGACCAAAAGCAGGAGGTACAGCTGGGAGGACAGGCGGTTTATCGCGACCGAGGTAGACAGGCTCCTGAAAGAGCGCATTATTGAACGCAGCAACAGCCCGTGGCGCGCCCAAGTGGTAGTGGTAAGGGGTAGCGAGAAGAAACGGATGGTGATCGACTATAGTCAAACGATCAACAGGTACACCCAACTAGACGCCTACCCGCTACCCCGCATATCAGAAATGGTGAACCAAATCGCCCAATACCGGGTGTTCTCCACCATCGACCTCAAGTCAGCGTACCACCAGCTCCCTATCAGACCAGAGGACCGCCCGTACACCGCCTTCGAGGCGAACGGACGCCTCTACCAATTCCTCAGAGTCCCCTTTGGGGTGACGAATGGGGTCTCGGTCTTTCAGAGGGAGATGGACCGCATGGTCGATGACCACCACTTGCAGGCAACCTTCCCCTACCTCGACAACGTCACCATCTGTGGCCACAATCAGCAGGATCACGACTCGAACCTCGAGAGGTTCCTGGAAACCGCACAAAAACTCAACCTCACCTACAACGAGGACAAGTGCGTTTTCAACACCACGCGCCTCTGCATACTAGGCAGCGTGGTGGAGAATGGGGAAATCGGACCAGACCCCGACCGATTGCGCCCCCTACGGGAGCTGCCCCTGCCCAACACTCCCAAAGCCCTGAAAAGGTGCCTGGGGTTATTTTTTTATTATTCCCAATGGGTCCCCAACTACTCCGACAAAGCCCGCCCCCTCTTGAAAGCATCCTCTTTTCCGCTCTCTGCTGAGGCCCACGCCGCCTTCAAAAGCATTAAGCAGGATATTGAGTGGGCCACGCTACAGGCAGTGGACGAGAACACTCCATTTCAAGTGGAAAGTGATGCGTCTGACTTCGCCTTGGCGGCCACCCTCAACCAGGCGGGGCGGCCCGTAGCTTTCTTCTCGAGGGCCCTCCAAGGGCCCGAGATCAGACACTCCTCCGTGGAAAAAGAGGCCCAAGCCATCGTGGAGGCAGTGCGCCACTGGCGCCACTACCTAGCCGGCAAATGCTTCACCCTACTTACCGACCAGCGGTCGGTAGCGTTTATGTTCAATAATAAACAGAGGGGGAAGATTAAAAATGATAAGATTCTTAGGTGGCGAATCGAGCTCTCCACCTTCGAGTACGACATCATTTACCGGCCAGGGGCCCTTAACGAATCCCCTGATGCCCTCTCACGAGGGATGTGTGCCAGCGCCACCGGGGATCGGCTACAGACCCTCCACAACGACCTCTGCCACCCAGGGGTCACGCGGCTGTTCCACTTCATAAAGTCCCGTAACTTACCCTACTCGATTGAGGAAGTTCGGTCTCTGACCAGGAACTGCCGCACTTGCGCTGAGTGCAAGCCCCGGTTCTACCGCCCAGATAGAGCCCACTTAATCAAAGCTACACGGCCCTTTGAGCGGCTCAGCTTAGATTTCAAGGGCCCCCTCCCGTCCGTCGACCGCAATGTTTACTTCCTGAACATTGTGGACGAATACTCCCGGTTCCCATTCGCCTTCCCCTGCCCAGACATGACCAGCGCCACGGTCATTAAATGCCTCAACAGCCTGTTCTGCCTGTTCGGTATGCCGAGCTACATCCATACGGATAGGGGGGCGTCCTTCATGAGTGAAGAGCTACGCCAGTACATGCTGTCCAAGGGGATCGCCACGAGCCGTACCACCAGCTACAACCCCCGGGGTAACGGCCAAGTGGAGCGAGAGAACGGGACAGTATGGAAAGCAGTCACTCTAGCTCTAAGGACCAAGGGCCTCCCTATCTCCCGCTGGCTGGAAGTCCTCTCGGATGTGCTCCATTCGATACGGTCACTATTGTGTACGGCCACTAATGCCACGCCTCATGAACGAATGTTTGTCTTTCCCCGGAAATCCACCTCAGGCGTATCCATGCCGTTATGGCTCTCCACCCCAGGTCCGGTACTCGTGCGAAGGCATGTGAGGGGCCACAAGACGGACCCTCTCGTGGAGCCAGTACACCTACTCCACGCCAACCCCCAATACGCATATGTCCGGCACGCCGACGGAAGGGAGGACACCGTGTCCATAAAAGACGTCGCCCCAGCCGGCATCGACAACAACCACGGCAATAGCAGCAACAACGATCACAGCAACTCTTACCCACCCACTACTCTTTCATCACCCCCGGAAGAACATCGACCAACGGTACCCCCACCAACTACCCCTTCAACAACCCTGGCGGCACCCCCGGCAGAGACCCAGGAGGCTACCGGGGACACCCAGCCGACACCCGCGGCACCACAACAGCCACGTCGGTCGCAGAGGACTATCAAACCCCCGAACAGACTAAATCTATAGAAGGGGTGAATGTGATGAAATATTCCATTCATCACTGCCTGTGACTGTGGTCGGTTTCAGTGTCATTTCCCTTCCCCCAGTCCTCATTGTATTGTTTATTGGAATGTGCTGGAATGTGCTGTGTGTAGGGCTCCGCCCATACCTGGCCCCTTTTGTAAGCTAGCTCAGTCTGGCCTCAGTCTCCAGAAGGAAGATACCTCTCTCTCTTACGTGTTACTTTCTAAGTTAATAAAAGCCTTGTTTTGTTTCGCTAACATCGAGTCTCGGAATTATTGAGGCACATCATGTACGCTGACTGGTGTCCCTCAGTCCCCTCTCTCTCAGGGAGATATCTGTATGCTGACTGGTGTCTCTCAGTCCCTCTTTCTCAGGGAGATATCTGTACACTGACTGGTGTCTCTCAGTCCCCTCTCCCTCAGGGGGATATCTGTACGCTGTCTGGTGTGTCCCAGTCTCTCTCTCTCTCAGGGAGATATCTGTACACTGACTGGTGTCCCTCTCCCTCAGGGAGATATCAGTACACTGACTGCTGTTTCTCAGTCCCTCTCTCTCAGGGAGATATCTGTACACTGACTGGTGTCTCTCAGTCTCTCTCTCTCTCAGGGAGATATCTGTACACTGACTGGTGTCTCTCAGTCCCTCTCTCTCAGGGAGATATCTGGACACTGACTGGTGTCTCTCAGTCCCCTCTCCCTCAGGGAGATATCTGCACACCGACTTGTGTCCCTCAGTCCCTCTCCCTCAGGGAGATATCAGTACACTGACTGCTGTCTCTCAGTTCCTCTCCCTCAGGGAGATATCTGTACACTGACTGGTGTCTCTCAGTCCCCTCTCTCAGGGAGATATCTGTACACCGACTTGTGTCCCTCAGTTCCTCTCCCTCAGGGAGATATCAATACACTGACTGCTGTCTCTCAGTCCCTCTCTCTCAGGGAGATATCTGTACACTGACTGGTGTCTCTGTCTCCTCTCTCTCTCTCAGGGAGACATCTGTACGCTGACTGTTGTCTCTCTGTCCCCTCTCTCTCAGGGAGATATCTGTACACTGACTGTTGTCTCTCTGTCCCCTCTCTCTCGGAGATGCACTGACTGGTGTCTCGCAGCTCCTCTCTCCCTCAGGGAGATATCCGGCCCCTTTTATAGGCTTCAATTTTGCTAACAAGCCTATTATGTGGTACTTTATCAAAGTCTTTTGAAAGTCCATACACACAATCTCATCTGCACTGCCCTCATCCACCCTCTCTGTTACCTCATCAAAATACTCAGTCATAAGAATTAGGAGCAGGAGTAGGCCTCTTGGCCCCTCGAGCCTGCTCCGCCATTCAATAAGATCATGGCTGATCTTGGGGCTCAAAGCCACTTCCCTGCCCGCTCCCCATAACCCTTCACTCCCTTATTTTGCCAAAATCCGTCTATCTCCACCTTAAATGTATTTAATGACCCAGCCTCCACGGCTGTCTGGGGCAGAGAATTCCACAGATTTCTGTACCCCCCATTAGTCAAACACGATTTGCCCTGAAGAAATCCGTGGCGCCTCTCCTTTATTAGTCCATGCTTGTCCAAGTGGCTGTTCATTTTCTCCCGGATTATTGTCCCTGAAAGTATCCCCACCACCGTCGTTAGGCTGACGGTCCTGTAATTGCCGGCGTTATCCCTCTCCCCTTTTTTGAACAAGGGTATCACATTTGCAATCCTCCAGTCCTTTGGCACCACCCCCGTATCTAAGGAGGATTGGAAGATGGTGGCCAGAGCCTCCACAATTTCTACCCTTACTCCCCTCAGCAACCTAGGATGCATCCCATCTGGACTGGGTGACTTCTCGACTTTAATCACCGCCAGCCATCCCACTATCTCCTCTTTCTCCAGTTTTATCTCATCCAGTATCCCGGCAACCTCCTCCTTTACCATAGCTTTGGCAAAGTCCTCTTCCTTGCTAAACGCCGATGCAAAGTATCGTGATAATTATGCATGTGTCAGGGAGTGGGTAGGGCTTCCCGAATTTACTGTCACTCTCTCTCGTTGCCGAGTTAGCTTGGTAACTCTACACAGAACCCTCCTCCTTCCTACGTGCTGCTCTGAGCTGCGACGCCGTCGGCCTCAGTGCCAAAGTTGAGATCAATCGCGGGAGCCGTTGCTCGGCAACCGCAGCATGCAACCCATCCCCCCCTCTCCTGCGTCCGCATCCCTCCGCCCCGTGATGTAGCCCTCTGACGTCACTCACCCCACCAAGTACATAAGATGATAAGAAATAGGAGCAGGAGTTGATGAGTCAGGAGTGTGATGGAACACTCTCCACTTGCCGGGATGAGTGCACCTCCAACAACACTCAAGAAGCTCGACACCATCCAGGACACAGCAGCCCGCTTGATTGGCACCCCATCCACCGCCTTAAACATTCACTCCCTCCACCACCGGCGCACCGTGGCTGCAGTGTGTACCATCTACAAGATGCACTGCAGCAACTGGCCAAGGCTTCTTCGGCAGCACCTCCTGAACACCGTGACCTCTTCCACCTAGAAGGACAAGGGCAGCAGGCGCAAGGGAACACCACCACCTCCAAGTCCCCCTCCAAGTCACACACCATCCTGACTGGGAAGTATATCTGCCGATCTTTTATCGTCGCTGGGTCAAAATCCTGGAACTCCCTCCCTAACAGCACTGTGGGAGTACCTTCACCACACGGACTGCAGCGGTCCAAGAAGGTGGCTCACCACCACCTTCTCAAGGGCAACTAGGGATGGGCAATAAATGCTGGCCTTGTCAGCGATGCCCACATAAGTGAATAAAAAAAATAGTTGGCCATTTGTCCCTTCAAACCTGCTCTGCCATTCAATAAGATTTGGCTGATTTTCTACCTCATCTTCACTTTCCTGCACTCTCCTCATATCCCTTGATTCCCTTAATAGTCAAAAATCTATCGCTCTCTGTTTTGAATATACTCAAAAACTGAGCCTCCACAGCCCTCTGGGGCAGAGAGTTCCAAAGATTCACCACCCTCTGAGTGAAGAAATTCCTCCTCATCTCAGTCCTAAATGACCGACCCCTTATTGTGAGACTGTGACCCCTGGTTCTAGACTCCCCAGCCAGCGGAACCATTCTCCAACCACTCGCCCCGCCACCCCTCTGCTCTGTACGATGCCAGGCGTTACCTGGGCTGAAGGGTATTCTGGGACGGCTCCTCGCTCCAGACTGTAGATTTGGGAGTGGATGTTGGTCATAGCTCTGTGAGACAACGTCAAACTCTGCCAAGAGAAGACCGAGAGATGGACGATTAGATAAACATAGAAACACAGAAAAATAGGAGCAGGAGTGGGCCATTCGGCCCTTCGAGCCTGCTCCGCCATTCAATATGATCATGGCTGATCCTCTATCTCAATACCATATTCCCGCTCTCTCCCCATACCCCTTGATGCCTTTTGTGTCTAGAAATCTATCTAACTCCTTCTTCAATATATTCAGTGACTTGGCCTCCACAGCCTTCTGTGGAAAAGAATTCCACAGGTTCACCATCCTCTGAGTGAAGAAATTTCTCCTCATCTCAGTCCTAAATGTCCTACCCTGCATCCTGAGACTGTGACCCCTCGTTCTAGAACCCCCCCAGCCAGGGGAAACATCCTCCCTGCATCCAGTCTGTCTAGCCCTATCAGAATTTTATACGTTTCAGTGAGATTCCCCTCTCATTCTTCTAAACTCTCGCGAGTACAGGCCTAGTCATCCCAATCTCTCCTCAGACGATCCCAGGAATCAGTCTGGTGGACCTTCGCTGCACTCCCTCTATGGCAAGTATATCCTTTCTTAGGTAAGGAGACCAAAACTGCACACAGTACTCCAGGTGTGGTCTCACCAAGGCCCTGTATAACTGTAGTAAGACATCCTTGCTCCTGTACTCAAATCCTCTCGCTATGAAGGCCAACATACCATTTGACTTCCTAACTGCTTGCTGCACCTGCATGTTTGCTTTCAGTGACTGGTGTACAAGGACATCCAGGTCCCTCTGTACATCAACATTTCCCAATCTAGCACCATTTAAATAATACTGTACCTTTCTGTTTTTCCTACCGAAGTGGATAACTTCACATTTATCCACGTTATACTGCATCTGCCATGTGTTTGCCCACTCACTCAACAACATGCTTCTCACCACGTCAGGGCGTCCCAAAGTGCTTTCCAGCCAATTAAGTAAGTTTTTTGAAGTTTAGTCACTGTTTTAATGTATGAAACATGGCAGCCAATTTGCGCACAGCAAGCTCCCACACACAGCATTGTGATAATGACCAGATAATCTGTTTTTTTTTTAGTGATTTTGGTTGAGGGATAAATGTTGGCCCAGGACACCGGGGAGAACTTCCCTCTGCTCCTCTTCCACCGATGGCTGTAGGATCTCTTACATCCAGCTGTGAGGGCAGATGGGCCCTCAGTTTAACGTCTCATCCCAAAAGACGGCACCTTCGACAGTGCAGCGCTCCCTCAGTACTGTCAGCCTACATTCATGTGCTCAAGTCTCTGGAGTCGGGTGCGAACCCACAACCTTCTGACTCAGAGACGAGAGTGCGACCCAGTGAATCAAGCGTGATATTAAACAGTTCTCCACTTCTGGACCACACCGATATTTAGTTCTCACAGATTCATACCCGAGACTGACTACAAGACACAGAGAGAGTGAGAGAGTGGTAGAGAGAGAGAGAGGGAGGGAGAGAGAAAGCATGCGCGGGGCAGAAAGCAAGAGGGGGGCACAGAGAGAGAGCGAGAGGAGGGCAGAGAGCATGTGAAAGAGGGGCGGAAAGCAAGAGAAGGGCAGAGCAAGCTAGAGGGGTGGAGAGAGGGGGCAGAGAGAGAGAGCAAGAGAGGCAGAGAGGGAGAGAGAGCGAGAGCGAGAGAGGGGCAGGGAGCAAGGGATTGGCAGAGAGAGCTAGAGGGGCGGAGAGAGAGGGGCAGAGAGAGAGCAAGAGAGGCAGAGAGCGAGCGAGAGGGGCCGAGAGCAGTGGATTGGCAGAGAGAGCTGGAGTGGCAGAGAGAGAGAGGGAGGGAGAGGACAGAGAGAGTGAGAGCAAGAGAGGGGCGGAGAGGGAGAGGGGCAGAGAGAGCGAGCGAAAGGGGCGCAGAGCGAGAGAGGGGCAGAGAGAGCTGGAGTGACAGAGAGAGAGAGGGAGGGAGAGGGCAGAGAGAGTGAGAGCAAGAGAGGGTCGGAGAGAGAGAGGGGCAGAGAGAGCGAGAGAGAGAGAGGGGCCGAGAGCAGGGGATTGGCAGAGAGAGCTGGAGTGGCAGAGAGAGAGAGGGAGGGAGAGGACAGAGAGAGTGAGAGCAAGAGAGGGGCGGAGAGGGAGAGGGGCAGAGAGAGCGAGCGAAAGGGGCGCAGAGCGAGAGAGGGGCAGAGAGAGCTGGAGTGGCAGAGAGAGAGAGGGAGGGAGAGGGCAGAGAGAGTGAGAGCAAGAGAGGGTCGGAGAGAGAGAGGGGCAGAGAGAGCGAGCGAGAGGGGCGGAGAGCGAGAGGGGGCAGAGAGAGTAAGAGCGGCAGAGAGGGAGAGAGAGCGAGCGAGAGGGGCCGAGAGCAAGAGATTGGCAGAGAGAGCTGGAGTGGCAGAGAGAGAGAGGGAGGGAGAGGGCAGAGAGAGTGAGAGCAAGAGAGGGGCGGAGAGAGAGAGGGGCAGAGAGAGCGAGCGAGAGGGGCGCAGAGCGAGAGAGGGGCAGAGAGAGCTGGAGTGGCAGAGAGAGAGAGGGAGGGAGAGGGCAGAGAGAGTGAGAGCAAGAGAGGGTCGGAGAGAGAGAGGGGCAGAGAGAGCGAGCGAGAGGGGCGCAGAGCGAGAGAGGGGCAGAGAGAGAGGGGCAGAGCAAGCTAGAGGGGTGGAGAGAGAGGGGCAGAGAGGGAGTAAGAGGGGCAGAGAGGGAGAGAGAGCGAGAGCGAGAGAGGGGCGGAGAGCAAGGGATTGGCAGAGGGAGCTGGAGGGGCGGAGAGAGAGGGGCAGAGAGAGAGCAAGAGAGGCAGAGAGAGAGAGCGAGAGAGAGAGAGGGGCCGAGAGCAGGGGATTGGCAGAGAGAGCTGGAGTGGCAGAGAGAGAGAGGGAGGGAGAGGACAGAGAGAGTGAGAGCAAGAGAGGGGCGGAGAGGGAGAGGGGCAGAGAGAGCGAGCGAAAGGGGCGCAGAGCGAGAGAGGGGCAGAGAGAGCTGGAGTGGCAGAGAGAGAGAGGGAGGGAGAGGGCAGAGAGAGTGAGAGCAAGAGAGGGTCGGAGAGAGAGAGGGGCAGAGAGAGCGAGCGAGAGGGGCGGAGAGCGAGAGAGGGGCAGAGAGAGTAAGAGCGGCAGAGAGGGAGAGAGAGCGAGCGAGAGGGGCCGAGAGCAAGAGATTGGCAGAGAGAGCTGGAGTGGCAGAGAGAGAGAGGGAGGGAGAGGGCAGAGAGAGTGAGAGCAAGAGAGGGGCGGAGAGAGAGAGGGGCAGAGAGAGCGAGCGAGAGGGGCGCAGAGCGAGAGAGGGGCAGAGAGAGCTGGAGTGGCAGAGAGAGAGAGGGAGGGAGAGGGCAGAGAGAGTGAGAGCAAGAGAGGGTCGGAGAGAGAGAGGGGCAGAGAGAGCGAGCGAGAGGGGTGGAGAGCGAGAGAGGGGCAGAGAGAGTAAGAGCGGCAGAGAGGGAGAGAGAGAGCGAGAGACAGAGAGGGGCCGAGAGCAAGAGATTGGCAGAGAGAGCTGGAGTGGCAGAGAGAGAGAGGGGTGGAGAGCGAGAGAGAGATGGAGAGTGAGAGAGAGATGGTGAGCGAGAGAGAGATGGAGAGTGAGAGAGAGGTGGAGAGCGAGACCCCTTGGGTCAGAGCGATCATAATATGATAGAACTCTTCATTAAGATGGAGAGTGAAGTAGTTGACTCAGAGACTAGGGTCTTGAATTTAAATAAAGGAAATTACGATGGTATGAGGCGCGAGTTGGGTAGGATTGATTGGGGAATGTTACTCAAAGAGTTGACGGTGGATAGGCAATGGCAAACATTCAAAGATTGCATGGATGAACTGCAGAATTTGTTCATCCCTGTTTGGTATAAAAAAAAGGTGACTCAATTGTGGCTAACAAGGGAAATTAGGGATAGCATAAGATCCAAGGAGAGGACATATAAATTGTACAGAAAAAGCAGTAAACCTGAGGATTGGGAGCAGTTTAGGATTCGACAAAGGAGGACAAAGGGATTAATTACGAAGGGGAAAATAGAGTATCAGAGTAAGCTTTCAGGGAACATAAAAACTGACTGTTAAAGCTTTTATAGATATGTGAAGAGAAAAAGATTGGTGAAGTCAAGCGTAGGTCCCTTGCAGTCAGAATCAGGGGAATTTATATGGGGAACAAAGAAATGGCTGACCAATTAAATACATACTTTGGTTCTGTCTTCACAAAGGAGGACACAAATAACCTCCCAGAGATGTCAGGGAACATAGGGTCTGATGAAAGGGAGGAACTGAAAGAAATCAGTATTTGTAGGGAAATGGTGTTAGGGAAATTGACGGGATTGAAGGCCGATAAATCCCCAGGGCCTGATAATCTACACCCTAGGGTACTTAAGGAAGTGGCCCTAGAAATAGTAGATGCATTGCTGGTCATCTTCCAAAATTCGATAAACTCTGGAACAGTTCCCATGGATTGGAGGGTAGCTAATGTTACCCCACTATTCAAAAAAGGTGGTAGAGAGAAAACAAGGAATTACAGACCGGTAAGCCTGACATCGGTAGTGGGGAAAATGCTAGAGTCCATTATAAAAGATGTAATAGCAGAGCATTTGGAAAACAGTGACAGGATCGGACAAAGTCAACATGGATTTACAAAAGGTAAATCGTGCTTGACTAATCTACTGGAATTTTTTGAGGATGCAACTGGTAGAATAGATAAGGGAGAACCAGTGAATGTGGTGTATTTGGACTTTCAGAAGGCTTTTGATAAGGTCCCGCATAAGAGATTAGCGTGTAAAGTTAAAGCACACGGGATTGGGGGCAAGGTATTGACTTGGATAGAGAACTGGTTGGCAGACAGGAAGCAAAGAGTTGGAATAAACGGGTCTTTTTCCAAGTGGCAGGCAGTGACTAGTGGGGTACCGCAGGGATCGGTCCTGGGACCCCAGCTATTCACAATATATATTAATGATCTAGACGAGGGAACTAGATGTAATATCTCCAAGTTTGCAGACGACACAAAGCTGGGTGGGCGTGTGTGCTGTGAGGAGGATGCCGAGAAACTCCAGTATGATTTGGACAGGTTGGGTGATTGGGCAGAAGCATGGCAGATGCAATATAATGTGGATAAATGAGAGGTTATCCACTTTGGTGGCAAAAACAGGAAGGCAGATTATTATCTGAATGGCAATAGATTGGGAGAAGGGGAAGTGCAACGAGACCTGGGTGTCCTTGTGCACCAGTCGCTGAAGGTAAGCATGCAGGTGCAGCAGGCGGTTAAGAAGGCAAATGGTATGTTGGCCTTCATAGCAAGAGGGTTTGAGTACAGGAACAAGGATGTCTTGCTGCAGTTGTACAGGGCCTTGGTGAGACCACACCTTGAGTATTGTGTGCAGTTTTGGTCGCCTTATCTGAGGAAGGATGTTCTTGCCATGGAGGGAGTGCAGCGAAGATTCACCAGACTGATACCTGGGATGGCAGGAATGATGTATGAGGAGAGATTGGGTCGATTGGGCTTGTACTCGCTGGAGTTTAGAAGAATGAGAGGGGATCTCATTGAAACTTATAAAATTCTAACAGGACTAGACAGACTAGATGCAGGAAGGATGTTCCCGATGGCCGGGGAGTCCAGAACCAGGGGTCACAGTCTAAGGATAAGGGGTAAGCCATTTAGGACAGAGATGAGGAGGAATTTCTTCACCCAGAGAGTGGTGAACCTGTGGAATTCTCTACCACAGAAGGCAGTGGAGGCCAATTCATTAAATATATTCAAGAAGGAGTTAGATATATTTCTTAAGGCTAAAGGGATCAAGGGATATGGGGAGAAAGCAGGGACAGGGTACCAAGTTTGGATGATCAGCCATGATCTCATTGAATGGCGGAGCAGGCTCGAGGGGCCGAATGGCCTACTCCTGCTCCTATCTTCTATGTTTCTATGTGAGATTGAGACGAGAGCGAGAGGGGGAGAGGGAAAGGGGCAGAGGGCGCGAGAGGGACAGACAGAAAGAGAGAGAGAGAGAGAGAGAGGCAGGGAGACAGATGCAGAAAGAGAGGGAGAGAGAAATTCAGAGGAAGAAATGAGCAGGTCTGGTGGTGTAGTGGTGATGTTATTGGCAATCTGGAAACCTGGACTAATGATCCAGGCTATCAGGAGTTCGAATCCCACCTTGGGCTGTTGTGAAATTGAAATCTGTTATTCGTCCCCAGCTGGAGTGTTGTGTCCAGTTCTGGGCACCGCACTTTAGGAAGAGCTTGAAGGCTTTGGAGAGGGTACAGAGGAGATTTAATAGAATGGTACCAGGGATGAGGGACTTCAGTGATGTGGAGAGACTGGAGAAGCTGGGGTTGTTCTCCTTAGAGCAGAGAAGGTTAAGGGGAGATTGGCCAGAATGGTACCAGGGATGAGGGACGTCAGTGATGTGGAGAGACTGGAGAAGCTGGGGTTGTTCTCCTTAGAGCAGAGAAGGTTAAGGGGAGATTGACCAGAATGGTACCAGGGATGAGGGACGTCAGTGATGTGGAGAGACTGGAGAAGCTGGGGTTGTTCTCCTTAGAGCAGAGAAGGTTAAGGGGAGATTGGCCAGAATGGTGCCAGGGATGAGGGATTTCAGTGATGTGGAGAGACTGGAGAAGCTGGGGTTGTTCTCCTTAGAGCAGAGAATGTTAAGGGGAGATTGACCTGAATGGTACCAGGGATGAGGGACTTCAGTGATGTGGAGAGACTGGAGAAGCTGGGATTGTTCACCTTAGAGCAGAGAAGGTTAGGGGGAGATTGACCAGAATGGTACCAGGGATGAGGGACTTCAGTGATGTGGAGAGACTGGAGAAGCTGGGATTGTTCTCCTTAGTGCAGAGAAGGTTAAGGAGAGATTGACCAGAATGGTACCAGGGGCGAGGGACTCCAGTGATGTGGAGAGACTGGAGAAGCTGGGATTGTTCTCCTTAGAGCAGAGAAGGTTAAGGGGGAGATTGACCAGAATGGTACCAGGGATGAGGGACTTCAGTGATGTGGAGAGACTGGAGAAGCTGGGATTGTTCTCCTTAGAGCAGAGAAGGTTAAGGGGAGATTGACCAGAATGGTACCGTGGATGAGGGACTTCAGTGATGTGGAGAGACTGGAGAAGCTGGGGTTGTTCTCCTTAGAGCAGAGAAGGTTAAGGGGGAGATTGACCAGAATGGTGCCAGGGATGAGGGATTTCAGTGATGTGGAGAGACTGGAGAAGCTGGGATTGTTCTCCTTAGAGCAGAGAAGGTTAAGGAGAGATTGACCAGAATGGTACCGGGGATGAGGGACTTCAGTGATGTGGAGAGACTGTAGAAGCTGGGGTTGTTCTCCTTAGAGCAGAGAATGTTAAGGGGAGATTGACCAGAATGGTACCGGGGATGAGGGACTTCAGTGATGTGGAGAGACTGGAGAAGCTGGGGTTGTTCTCCTTAGAGCAGAGAAGGTTACGAGGAGATTGACCAGAATGGTACCGGGGATGAGGGACTTCAGTGATGTGGAGAGACTGGAGAAGCTGGGGTTGTTCTCCTTAGAGCAGAGAAGGTTAAGAGGAGATTTGATGGAGATGTTTAAAATCATGAAGGGTCTGGACAGAGTAAATAAAGAGAAACTGTTTCCAATGGCTGAAGGGTCGATAACCAGAGGACACAGATTTAAGGCGATTGGCAAACTAACCAGAGGCGACAGGAGGAACAATGTTTTTACACAACGAGTGGTTAGGAGCTGGAATGCACTGTCTGATAGGGTGATGACAGAGGTGAATAGTAGCCTTCCAAAGGGAACTGGATAAAGGGATATGGGGAAGGAGCGAGGGAGTGGGATTAATTGGATTGCTCTTCGAAAGAGCCGGCGCAGACTCGATGGGCCGAATGGCCTCCTTCTCTGCTGTACTATTCTATGATTCTAAGATTCTAAGAAGTGGAAAAGATAGAAATGACAGCGAATGGAGGGAACAGCTGTAAACCCACCTGGTGGAAAGGGTTGAGGGCTCCTTCATCACAGGTTAAATAATAATCCAAGAGATCTGGAAGGGAAACAATAAACATTGCTCGCTCAGACACAGGGTAAAGCTCCCGCCACACTGTCCCATCAGACACTCCCAGGGTGGGTACAGCACGGGTTAGATACAGAGTAAAGCTCCCTCTACACTGTCCCATCAAACAATCCAGGGCAGGTACAGCACAGATTAGATACAGAGTAAAGCTCCCTCTACACTGCCCCATCAAACACTCCCAGGACAGGTACAGCACGAGTTAGATACAGAGTAAAGTGCCCTCTACACTGTCCCATCAAACACTCCCAGGGCAGGTACAGCACGGGTTAGATACAGAGTAAAGCTCCCTCTACACTGTCCCATCAAACACTCCCAGGGCAGGTACACCACGGGTTAGATACAGAGTAAAGCTCCCTCTACACTGTCCCATCAAACACTCCCAGGGCAGGTACACCACGGGTAAGATACAGAGTAAAGCTCCCTCTACACTGTCCCATCAAACACTCCCAGGGTGGGTACAGCACAGGTTAGATACAGAGTAAAGCACCCTCTACACTGTCCCATCAAACACTCCCAGGGCAGGTACAGCATGGGTTAGATACAGAGTAAAGCAACCTCTACACTGTCCCATCAAAGACTCCCAGGGCAGGTACACCACGGGGTTAGATACAGAGTAAAGCTCCCACTACACCATCCCATCAAACACTCCCAGGACAGGTACAGCACGAGTTAGATACAGAGTAAAGCTCCCTCTGCACTGTCCCATCAAACACTCCCAGGGCAGGTACACCACGGGTTAGATACAGAGTAAAGCTCCCTCTACACTGTCCCATCAAACACTCCCAGGGCAGGTACACCACGGGTTAGATACAGAGTAAAGCTCCCTCTACACTGTCCCATCAAACACTCCCAGGGCAGGTACAGCACAGGGTTAGATACAGAGTAAAGCTCCCTCTACACTGCCCCATCAAACACTCCCAGGACAGGTACAGCACGAGTTAGATACAGAGTAAAGCTCCCTCTACACTGTCCCATCAAACACTCCCAGGGCAGGTACACCACGGGTTAGATACAGAGTAAAGCTCCCTCTACACTGTCCCATCAAACACTCCCAGGGCAGGTACAGCACGGGTTACATACAGAGTAAAGCTCCCTCTACACTGTCCCATCAAACACTCCCAGGGCAGGTACACCACGGGTTAGATACAGAGTAAAGCTCCCTCTACACTGTCCCATCAAACACTCCCAGGGCAGGTACAGCACGGGTTAGATACAGAGTAAAGCTCCCTCTACACTGTCCCATCAAACACTCCCAGGGCAGGTATAGCACGGGTTAGATACAGAGTAAAGCTCCCTCTACACTGTCCCATCAAACACTCCCAGGGCAGGTACAGCACGGGGTTAGATACAGAGTAAAGCTCCCTCTACACTGTCCCATCAAACACTCCCAGGGCAGGTACAGCACGGGGTTAGATACAGAGTAAAGCTCCCTCTACACTGTCCCATCAAACAATCCAGGGCAGGTACAGCACGAGTTAGATACAGAGTAAAGCTCCCTCTACACTGTCCCATCAAATACTCCCAGGGCAGGTACAGCACAGGTTAGATACAGAGTAAAGCTCCCTCTACACTGTCCCATCAAACAGTCCCAGGGCAGGTACAGCACGGGTTAGATACAGAGTAAAGCTCCCTCTACACTGTCCCGTCAAACAGTCCCAGGGCAGGCACAGCACGGGTTAGATACAGAGTAAAGCTCCCTCGACACTGTCACATCAAACAATCCCAGGACAGTTACAGCACGGGTTAGATACAGAGTAAAGCTCTGAGGGATATGGGGACAATGTGGGGTTGAGGGATATGGGGACAAGGTGGGGTTGAGGGATATGGGGACAATGTGGGGATGAGGGATATGGGACAAGGTGGGGTTGAGGGATATGGGGACAAGGTGGGGTTGAGGGATATGGGGACAATGTGGGGTTGAGGGATATGGGGACAATGTGGGGTTGAGGGATATGTGGAGAAGGTGGGTAGTTGTGGTTGAGGGGTACGGAGAGAGGGTGGGTAGGTGGGGTTGAGGGATATGGGGAGAAGGTGGGTAGGTGGGGTTGGGGGAGAAGGTGGGTAGGTGGTGTTGAGGGATATGTAGAGAAGGTGGGTAGGTGGGGTTGAGGGATATGGGGAGAGGGGGGTAGGTGGGGTTGAGGGATATGGGGAGAGGGGGGTAGGTGGGATTGAGGGATATGGGGAGAAGGTGGGTAGGTGGGGTTGAGGGATATGGGGAGAGGGGTGTAGGTGGGATTGAGGGATATGGGGAGAAGGTGGGTAGGTGGGGTTGGGGATATGGGGAGAAGGTGGGTAGGTGGGGTTGAAGGATATGGGGAGAAGGTGGGTAGGTGGGGTTGAGGGATATGGGGAGAAGGTGGGTAGGTGGGGTTGAGGGATATGGGGAGAAGGTGGGTAGGTGGGGTTGGGGATATGGGGAGAAGGTGGGTAGGTGGGGTTGGGGATATGGGGA